>NC_035433.2:131869871-132133028 GCF_002127325.2 Helianthus annuus | reverse complement strand
AGTTCCGTCAGCAAGTTCTACCTCATATGTAATATCTAGAGTTCTTATGGGCAAGTTTAAAAGTTTACTAAACTTAAGATCTACGAATGATTTATCTGCACCTGAATCAAATAGCACTCTAGCATAGACGTCATTGATCAAGACCGTACATGTTACGACATTATCGTCATTTACGGTCTGCTTGGCATTCATTTGAAAGGCCCATGCATTCGCCTTTTTAGCTTCTCCAGGCTTTTTGGCATTCTTAGGGCAGTTAGTCTTGATGTGCCCCTTTTCATTAAATCCGTAGCAAACGACATCCTTAAGGTCTTTGCAGTCTAGGGTCTTATGCCCTTTCTTTTTATAGATGCCACATGGCCTGTCATGCTGATCCTGACGACATTGTCCCTCGTGTCGCCGGTTGCAGGTTTTGCAGACGGGTCTGTCACTAGACCCCTGCGGGTTCTTCTTCTTTTGGAACCCAAACTTTCCCTTTTTCTTCGACTTCTGGGAGTTGTCATCCTCCCTCTTTCTCTTTCCGTCAATCTCAGTTTTGACTGACTTGTTTCTCAATACATCTAGTGTGAGTGATAGAGATAGATCCACAACGGATCTATAAGATGTAGGCTTTGAAGCCTTGACGTGCCCTTTGATTTCCGGCACCAAACCACCGATGAAACGCGCAATGCGTTTGGGCTCCAGGGTGATCAGATATGGTACCAACCTGGACAAGGAGTTGAAGTCGATCACGTACTGCCGACAATTCATGTTCTTCATAACGAGACTCAGAAAATCTGATTCTACTTTCTCAACCTCGTTCTGAGGGCAATAAGTTTCCTTTATTAGGTCCACGAACTTAGACCACTCTAGGTTGTAAAGGGGGATCTTCCCCGTAGATTGTATCATTGCTTTCCACCAAGTAAGGGCATCGCCATTAAGCGACTATGAGACAAACTTCACAGTATCCTCTTTAGCGCAACCGCCAATATCAACCATGATTTCCATTTCATCGAGCCATCTCATGGCATTGATCACCCTTTTTTCACCAGTAAAGTCTCCTGGCTTGCAAGAGACGAAGTACTTATACATATAACCTATTAGAAGAACGAGGTTTATCATCAAACACTATCTTCTTTGGTTCACTCTTTGCAGACGAAGAGTGAACACAACTCTCTTTGTGAGATGAATGTGGCTTTGAATGAGACTTTGAGCGAGTAGCACTCGACTCCTTAAAGTTCTCCAGAACAATATTTACGGCCTTGGTGTTTGTATGAGTATACCCTATTAATTTATTTTTTACATATACATATCGGATATTTTTTAAAATAACGTGCCATTCGAAATATCGGGCCCTGGTCGATGGTCCTCCTCGCCCACCCTCAGGGCCGACCATGGTTTCTAAATCCACCCTAAGTAGATTTCTTGAGCATCATCATGCATTTCCTGCAACATGTATTAAAGTATTCGTCAATACAAAAAGGGTCGGCGAGCATACAAGTTTGGTCTACATAGCATATAACTAAAATGTCTTAAATCCAACATGACAATTTGTACACTACGTTATATATCATACTAGAATGCACCAACTATAGGTCAAACCAAAATGTCCACTAGCGTAATCTCGTCACCGAACTGAACGAGACCGTTTTGATTGAATACTTAACAATGACCCCAAAATGGGCGGTGTGCTACTCCTATGGCACCATATATGTTAACGTAGACTTGCAAAGTTAATGGCAAATAATATGCATAAAAGTATCATAGCATGTATAAACATATAGTATGACAAGCAACATGTTTAGTGGATTAAGCGTACGAAAGTTCATATAAAATATATACGAGCCACAAATATCTTGTTTTGATACCCTATATACGAAATGCGATGCATATATAATTGCATCACAAGATTTTAGGGTGTGTTAACACCCAAGTAAAATCACATTTGGCCAATGATTTCCAAATCAAGTGGTGGAAGACTTGCATTTCTCTTAATAGATGCATGTTCAACTCCCACTTGGTGCAGAGTGAGGCACCGGTGGGCAATGATATGAGACCCATGGAAACCTGGGTTCGATTCTCGAGCCAAACGAGTTTTACACGTAATTTCACTGTCCTACCTACGGGCGTGTGAGTTACCGGGTTTTTTCCGAAATTGATGGTGGACTTGGGATACTCTATTTGATCCAGTAAGTGCTTCGAAAATGCTCGGAATTAATTATTTCACCGTTAAAATAAAAATAAAAATCACATTTGATATAGTTGAATGACCATTGTAGCAATTCAACAAAAACAAAGACTAATGCCTAAAAATGCGTTGGTCTACTACTTATATCCCCCCACGAAGCAAAGCATCTATATCTATGTTCCGGTGATTATCTATATTAACTCCCACAAGACACGCTTTTGACTCCAATTTCAACCCAACCCAACCCTACATCTCATCCCATCAGTTTCCTTTCACTCGATCTGTATCACGATCCACCATGGATGAAGAGTATGACGTCATCGTCCTCGGTACCGGCCTCAAGGAATGCATCCTCAGTGGTCTTCTCTCCGTTGACGGTCTCAAGGTATCACTTCAATACTTAAATCGAACAATATTTGCAACTTATTTTTTAAGATTATTATGTTATGGTTAACTATTTGTTGTGTGATGTGAAGGATTATGGTTGATTCGTTGTTTTAGGTCAACATTTCGTTTCGATTATGTGTTTGGAGCATCAGATCTGAAATGATTGATAGGAGTGTGTTGTTTCTGCAATTAATTGAGAAAAATTCCGTTACGATAGTTATATACTTGTATCTGCGTCTGCGTCTGTATATTGTGTTAGATGATGATCAGATTGCGTATGATAAGGATATAAGTGCTTTTATGCTATGAGTGCTACTGCATTTTGTGAAAACTGGTGTTTGGATAAATGGTAGTTGGATTTTTTAAATGTATGTTTTGCTGATTGTAATTTTGTGTTAGTTAAATGTTTGTTGATACCAAAGTTGGCAGAGTGTGAAGTTAGTTGAATATGTGTTGATTTGGATTGGATTGGATTGGATTGGATTTGACGGTTGATTAATAAGGTGTAAGTTTCAGTTTGTTTGTTTATAGTATGTCATATCCCTGTTATTAATCCATGGGGATCGAGTTTATTAGAGTTGTTGATCTAATGAGATTTGATGCTTGCCGTTCATTCTTGCGGTTAGATAATGTTGTTAAAAGTTAAAGACTATAATTTTCTATTTGTTTCTGAATCATATAACAAAAATAGAATGATAGTTATGTTAGTTGATTTTGTACCGTTTTAAAAGTTAGATATAAAATTCGAAGTGCATTGGATAATTGAAAAATAGAAAGTTACATTTTTGGGCTATTTTTTTCTCACTTAACAGAGCTTAGTTGTCAATGATGGGGCCTGAGACCCTATTTCTTTTAAGGTAGCAATAGGGTCAGTGATGGTTCAGTGACTTAAATGAAGTTCTTACTCGTTAGCCTATTTCTTGAAATGAATAATAGTGCTCTTTTTTTTTTCTTTTTCTTTTTCTTTTTGTATTTGTCCTGCAGAAGACAATATTGTAGACAAGTATATTTATATATCATGAATCAATGCATATTAAGGTGAAATTTAAGTAAGCAGTAGTACAGTACATTAAAACATCATCTAATCTCAGCATAGTATTCCCTTTTAATTTGGATTGTACAGTCTTAACTTTTATGTTTGCTAATGTTTCAACTTTTAGATTACCAATTCTGTTAATGATCTATCATCTATGGAGGCACCTACAATGTTTGTTTAGTTTGGCTAAATAAATAATCACTGCAACATTTTATGTGCTTTTAAATAAATAAATAAATAAATAAATAAATAAATAAATAAATAAATAAATAAATGACATTCCAAATTCTGATAAGAGTTGTTTGAAGATTATGTAGTTTTCAAGTGAAATAATTTGTGAATAAAGTATATATTAAGCAAAACATGCCTTCATCTTTTATTATATTAAGCAGTATGCCTTCATCTTTTATATTGATTTGTATTTCATCGCTTTTAAATGAATTATGTGTTATTTTATCATAAAGCTGTATATGACTTCTAACCTTATAAACCATGTTTTCATTGAACTTCGTTTTATGCTATGTATGTACACCAGAAGTTATTTTTACCTTGACTTTCGTTGTAATTGCTAAGAATAGTAAATAGATGTACCAGTTAGTTTTATTCTGTTGTGCTGTGTATGAATATAAATTGATTTTCGAAATTCTATGTACACCTGCAGTTTTATTTGGTCAAAATGAAATCTTGTCCACACACATACCATTTGGGTTTATCTTGATGGATACAAGTATGGATATGTTTCCAAAATTATATTGAGATATCCGAATCACAAATATATTTTCTTGAACAAAATGCATTCAATAAAGGTTTCGTATATTAATTACCCCAGTATTTTAAATTTATGAAACTTTATAGTCAAATATAATGCATATACATTTTTAGCAGTTTTTAAAAGTTTTGTGGACTGATTTTTCATCTTCACCCTTTAGTTAAATTAGATGGACATTGTAGCTTTGTTGAATGCTCATTACAGTTTTAGTTTGATGCAGTTCATATGTTTATGAATTTGAAATATTTTTTATGCTCAGTACAAACCGACAATTTTCATATTTTTAGCCCAATAGATTTATGGTCTCTTACACTTTGTCTGGAAATCAGGTTTTGCACATGGACAGGAACGACTATTATGGGGGAGAATCAACCTCACTCAACCTTATTCAGGTTTTGTTTCTAAACCCTGTTTAATAATGATGTATAAACTACTGTTCGAACAGATTTTAGTAACGTAACCATTCAAAACATTACAGCTGTGGAAGAAATTTAGAGGAAGTGATAAACCTCCAGCTCACTTAGGGTCTAGTAGAGATTACAATGTGGACATGATCCCTAAGGTATCCATCTTGTTAACTCTTCTTTCTTTCTAGTTCTATTTTTTTCGAGTAAAATGCCATTTTTCGTCCATTAGGTTTGGCCAGTTTTGCGACTTTCGGCCAAATTTTTTTTCCGCATCTGGATCAAAAGGTTTGAAATCATGCCATTTTCATCTGGCTCGTTAACTCCATCCATCTTTCTCTGTTAAGTCAGGGGTATTTCCGTCTTTTTTTGTCAACTTAAAGGGCAATTCAGTCTTTTTCAGGGGTTTTTTCGGTCTTTTTACATAAAGTGAAAAAAAGTCTGAATTGCCCTTTAAGTTAACAAAAAAGACGGAATTACCCCTGAATTAATGGAGAAAAATGGATGGAGTTAACGGACCGGATGAAAATGACAAGATTTTAAACCTTTTGGATCCAGATGCGGAAAACCAAACCTTTGGACGACAGTCACAAAACTGGCCAAACCTCGGGGATGAAAATGGCATTTTAGTCTTTGTTTAATCATCTTATGATATTTTTTGTTTTGCAAGTTTATAATGGCAAATGGTGCTCTAGTACGCGTCCTCATCCACACTGATGTCACAAAATATTTGTACTTCAAAGCAGTGGATGGTAGTTTTGTTTATAACAAAGGAAAGGTATGTTGTTTCTATCACCTGCTTTTTCATCAACTGTCAGTTTTCTTACGTATTCTTTGTAGTCTCACGTTATTTAAAAATTATAACTGCATAGGTGCACAAAGTTCCTGCTACTGACATGGAGGCCCTCAAGTCTCCTTTGATGGGTATTTTTGAGAAGCGTCGGGCCCGCAAGTTCTTCATTTATGTTCAGGACTACAAGGAAGATGACCCCAGAACACACGAGGGGATGGATTTGACACGTGTGACAACTAGAGAGCTTATTGCGTATGCCTCCTGTTTTACTGTTTAAGATAAAGTTTTAAAGTTATTTTTTGCTATTTTATCCTGTATTATCACTAAGAAATATTTGTAATATGTATTAACATTTTTTTATCTTTATCTGAAAACATTACTAATAATGTATTATTTCTTAGTAAATACGGTCTTGATGACAACACTGTGGATTTTATTGGCCATGCTCTAGCTTTGCATAGAGACGATCGCTACTTAAACGAACCTGCCCTGGATACAGTGAAAAGAATGAAGGTGTCAACACTTTATCAGTTTTTGTCATTCGTCTCTTATCGATTAATAAATTTGACGAGAACTAACTGATTTCTTAACGTTATTTCTGCACTAGCTCTATGCTGAGTCACTTGCACGTTTTCAAGGAGGATCACCTTACATCTATCCTTTGTATGGATTAGGCGAGCTTCCTCAGGTACACCTTTTATGCTACATTTGCCCTATTCTCCTGTTACTTTGTTTTCTATTAACTAAAATTACTATACGTCAAGTCACTTAAATGTTTGATGTTCGTTCCAATATATATTGTAGGACAAGTCACTTAAATGTTTAATGTTCGTTCCAATATATATTGTAGGCCTTTGCTCGGCTCAGTGCTGTGTATGGTGGAACCTATATGTTGAATAAACCTGAGTGCAAGGTATTCCATATCAGTATATTATTGATTCTAATTTTAATGATTTTGTTATCTGAACTTCAGCCTTTGAAATATTTTATAATTGTCACTATTTTTTTTTTTAATTTTAGGTTGAGTTTGATGAAGAAGGCAAGGTTTGTGGTGTTACTTCAGAGGGTGAAACCGCTAAGTGCAAGAAAGTTGTTTGCGATCCTTCCTATTTGCCTAACAAGGTACCATTCTTCTGCTACATATAGGGCTGCAAACGAACCGAACGAACATGGCCTTGTTCGTGTTCGTTTGTTAAGAAAATACATTTGTTCATGAACAGTTCATGATGATATGACACGGCGTTAATTATGGTCCTTAGAAAATAGATGGAAACCAGAGAGAAACCAGATTTTACACAAATGAACATATATTATATTTCGAATAAAATAGGCATATTTCATCATAAACATTAAGAAGATCCACCCAAAATATACTAATGAACATGGGAATACTGGAATATGGTTTATTTGTCTCAGTTACCTCAAATAAAAATAAAAGAATATCAAAAATAAATATAAAATTAAAAACCCTAATTAACTATTGAACACAAGATAACATAAACGAACACGTTACCAAACGTTCACGAACATAAATGAACGAACTCGGCTTTTGTTCATGTTTGTTCATTTAACCAAACGAACTAATTTTTTTGTTTGTGCTCATTCATTTATCAAACGAACGAACACAAACGAACTTCCTGCCGAACGGTTCATGAACTGTTTGCTGAAAGTTCAGCTCGTTTGCAGCCCTATTACATATAATGAAAATAATCTATTTCTTTTAACATGTTCAGCTATAGAAGGCATAATTGCATGTCCTAAAAGATAGACAGAGATTAGTTAGTTGTCATATTAATTAGGCTAATGTTTTTTTAGTACTAGCCAGGGTGTCTATAATGCATGAGTAACAATATTGCTCAAAAAATAAAGTTAATAAACAAAGAGGAAAAAATTGGGGTTTTCAGTTCTGTAACAGATAGATTACTAGTAAAAATTATATGTATATATTTTTAAAATCAATTATCATTGTTGAAATTTATATAAGCATGGTTCATGACAGGTGAGGAAGGTGGGCAAGGTGGCCCGAGCAATTTGCATTATGAGCCATCCGATTCCGAACACAAATGACTCACACTCGGTTCAGGTTATTCTTCCACAAAAGCAGCTGGGTCGCAGATCAGACATGTGAGTCTTAACTCTCAACACATTATCTGAATAGTTTACATTTGCATTTATCTTGTTTTATTTGAAATGTCATAGTTAAAAAATAAAATACGGTCTGTATTCTGCAGGTATCTGTTTTGCTGCTCATACTCCCACAATGTTGCTCCAAAAGGGAAATTCATTGCATTCGTATCTACAGAGGCAGAAACTGATCAACCCGAAATTGAATTAAAGCCAGGGCTTGATCTTCTGGGCCCCGTTGATGAAATCTTTTATGATGTTTATGATAGATATGAACCAGTCAACGAGCCATCTTTGGATAATTGCTTTATATCCACCGTAAGCTTTTACAACACATCGTTTTTCTATACTTGTTTTCGTTAAATAAGATATAAGATCATAACTCTTTTTTTAATGGTTAACAGAGCTATGATGCAACAACTCACTTTGAGTCGACTGTAATTGATGTGATCCACATGTATTCAATGATTACCGGAAAGGTATGCAAACAATTCCCCCCTTTTCCATTACTCTGTTTCTCCTTTGATTTAATATTTTAAACATAGGTGGCTAACCTTTTTTCTTTTAATCTATAAATAGTTAATATACTATAATACTTTTATTATAGTAAACTCCAATCTGTATGAATAAAACAAATTTAGAAGGTTGTAAAAATTTGGTTATGGCCATAGGTTTTTTCAACCCGATTCTTATTACATAAACAGGATTAAATTGACACTCGTCAATTCTTGAGAGTCGGTGCTAAAACGGGTTTTTTGTTTGTAGGTTCTTGACTTGAATGTTGACCTAAGCGCTGCAAGTGCTGCCGAAGAGTAAAATCTTGGGAAGTATGATGTTTCCCTATATCTCTAAGGCTGTCACTGTTCTAGTGGGAAAAAAAACTTCATTTTAAGTTTCTATTTTCCAAGATGCATGCATGCTCAAATGTGTAAGGATATTGTCTGTACTTTTGTGTAAAATATGACCTGTCAGTTGTCACATGTGTGGAAATTTGTTCTTGATGGAATTTATAGTTATCAATCAACCCGGCCGGGATTAAGGCCAGAATCGCACCATTTAATCCAAATGACCCGATCACGGCTTGGGTGCATTTTGGTTTACTCAAGCTAAAGAGGGATTTGGATTTGAATTTGGAAAAAAAAACTATCTGGCGGGTATCACTAAATCCCATACCCGTACCCATACCCGAATTTTTTCTATTTTTAAGCCTGTACCCGGCCTATACCCATTGGGCTTCGGATATACCTGGCCCGTATGTTACGGGTATACCCATCGGGCTTGGGTTTTTTTTCACATCCCTAAATCTGTGAGAATACCCATCTGTGGGTCAGTGGGTAGGTGGGCTGGCCACAACATACAACCTGAACTCGTGACCCGAGATTGTCAATTGTCATAACTTTATGGTGTGACGGGTCATGTTAATATTATAATGATGCCCAACATGTTACTGTTCACACTTTAATGAGATCATGACTTGGTTTATATATGTCAAATATGAATTACCGATTTCTATGTTATGTATTATTTGTTTATTTTTAAAGATATTTCTAAATTACAATAATTTTTATAATTAATTATTTATAAATAAGGAAAAAATATACAAGGGTTTCAGTTTTAAATAAAACAAGAAGCTATAACTTGTTGATCCATGAGGATTTTAGACATTTGTTGCTAGACAGACAACAGTTCAAACCAAACTTACAGTATGTTTATTTTTACCTTAAATCATTATAAGCTGTTATTTTACCGGACCAAACCAAAAATATATTTATTTTTATCATACTAAATTCATCCATCTATTCTAGTAACCTAACTAAATGTATATTTATTGTTTTGACCCAAAATCATTTAATCTGTTATTTTATTAGACCAAACTGTTTTAATTATATTAAGCTAACCTAATGTTAAGTGTTAACCTCTTTTTTAGTATCCAAATTAAAGCTATATTTATCGTCTCAAAATCAATTTAATCTAACCCTCTATTTTTATGAAATCGAATTAAAAGAACATACTTAAAACTATTTTAACTGAACCTGTTTTTTTTTTTTTTTGACAAAATTTAATTAAAATACTTTATGTCTTATTTTTTTTTATACAATTCATATGTGAATAAATACGGAGTTTTCAAATGGAAATTATTTCAAGACAGAGGGTAAACGTGCAATAAGTTGTGTAGCTACGCATTTTTAATAGCAAACTAAGTCTTTTAAAAACTACATCTATAGATCTCAGGTCATAACATTACTATGCATAACCTTTTGAACTCGACTAACCTGTTGATTTTACTAACCGAACTAAAATATGTTAAAATCCTTTTAACCTGACTCATTATTTTACTATAACAAAATAAAAAAGATATTTTGACTCAAAATACTTTTAACCAAACCCGTTTATTATTTTTTTGCTAAATCCAACTAAATGGATATTTATTTTGACTTTATATCATTTTAACCTAATCCGTTTATTTCACTAATCCAAACAAAACTATGTATATTTTGACCTAAAACCACATTAATCCAACCCATTAATTTTACAAATCCGATCCAAAAACATATTTATTTCTAGGGATGTTAATCAGTTTGGATATCGATGTAATCGGTTTTGGCTATAACCGAAAACAAAATCATTTTGAGTTAGAAATATGTCTAACCGATTTATCAATTCGATTATCTGATTAAACATATTATTCAGTTTATTCACTCAAATTTGGTTTAGTTATCCGAATAAGTAAGATACCGAAAACTGAATTCACCATCTAGATACGCTTAGGAACCGAACCCACAATTTACGAATACGGTTCAGTTTTCGGTTTTAATTTTTTACAAACCCCTATTTATTTGAGAACTCAAAATCATTTACCTAACCACCCATTTCACCCCTAAAATTGACCATACACTAAAAAAATCACAAAACCACCCAAATACCTATATTTTTTCTTACAAAAATCCAAGAATACATCAACATTTTGGGCAAGAAAACAACAACAGGAGAGAGATTAGAGAGAGATAGGGAGAGAGAGAGAGAGGAGAGAGAGAGAGAGAGAGAGCAGTGGGGAAAGGTAAAGGTGAGGCGAGAAACTCATTTGCAGAAATTAACAACTCTCTCTCACACACGCACTCTCCTTCAAACCCTAATTCAATCAATCAATCATTCAATCCATCAATCAGGTTCGTTATCGTTATCGTTAACGTTAATATTCCTTTCTCCTTCGATGATTTCAACTTTCCGTTACGTTTTCCGTTAGGTTTTGCAGATTACGGAAGCAGATTGATGCGTTAGGTAATTTGCTCTTCGATTGCTTGTCTACGGATGATGATTGTTAGATTGTAGGTGTTTGATTGTGTTTTTCAACTTTTTGTTTGATGTGATGTGTTAGGTTTTGTTGCTCGTACCGTTTGCTGTCTCTTGTTGTGAAATTTAGGGTTCGTGTGGGTGGAAGCGTGTGTTTTTTACGTGTTTGAAGATGCGTTTTGTTGTTCAGGCGATCGATGTTCTTGTTGTTGTATTTTAAACTAGATCGGATTGTGATTTGTGAACCGGTTTCTGGATCTTGTTAAGTTGAGTTTTCGGTTTTGATTGGTTGTTGTGAATCGTTTGGTGGAGAGAAATGAAACACGATTGATATTTGAATTTGCTTTCGCTTCGGTTTGTTGTGTGTTTGGGAAACAATCAGTTGGATAAGCTTGAGGATTTGGATTGGGATGCATTCTGCTGCTGCTTCAAAGGTTTAATTTGTTAAAGTTGCTATATATAACATATATTGGACCAGAGGTGGTGGTGGAAAATGGATAAAAAGAAGGTTGTGGCAGCTGTGGGAGACGAGGATGCTGTGTTTATGTTAGGGAATCATGGGAGCCATGAAGATGTGGGTCAACCTGGTGACGAGATGGAAACCGACGAGGCTGGAATCGAACATCAGGATGATGAAAATGTGATATGTAAGTCGGATAACACAGATGATGAGAATGTGGTGTTCTCGAGGGAGGCACCGCTTGTGATTAAAGAGCGTGGCGGTTGTACCTACAATGATGGAAGTAAAGTTAAATTAGGTGGTGTGAATGGTGAGAAATGTGTACAAGAGAAGAAACTTAGTAGGCAAGATCGAATTGAGCTGGGGCGTTTGTATCAGGGTGCTGTGAGTTCTCATGACTGGGAGCTTGCGGAGAGTGTGATATCTTTAGCAGATCCGCAAACGCTTAATGATGCTTTGTGTATTTCACTGGATTCAATTTGGTTTTTGAGCACCCATCAGGAGCTTGATGGGATTACTGGGTTGATTAAAACGATAATCTCGAATGGTGCTTCTGACTTTACAAGAGCAGCCCTAAGGACTTCGTTCTTAGCTTCCTGTGTTTCAGCCTGCCAAAGCAGAACAATGAGCCTTGCAGACACTGTATCTGTTATGGCACAACGGTAATTTTTTCACTTTCAGCTTTTAAACTGATAATATTTTGAATTCTTTTTCTGCCCATCTTACTGCTGTTATTATTCTTTCTAGAATGTCAAAAGGATCCGATAAAGCAGCTTTTTTGAAAGTTAGAACTTAGAAGAGCCGTTAACATATTTTCTTGATCAGTTGGTTCTGTTGGGAGAACAATATATTTGTTCGAGTCAGTTGTGTGTGTGTCTGTGTGTATATATAGTTTATTACTCTGATCTCATGATAAATGCAAAAGTTTTCTTATCTGGACATTAGAAATCAGTTATATGATTAGATTTGCAAAATAGCGACTGACACTGATTTTGGTCTACAATTTTTTTTATTGATGAAATTACTTTTTAGTTTTACCAATAGCCAAATACTCTAGTTGAACTATGCGAATTAAGTTGCATGTTTTTATGGGGCACATGGAATTACAATACGCATTTGCATGAACAATCCTACCTCAGAATACATGGTTTCTTGATTATAATTATGTTTTATTTGCAGTTTACATGAGCGGTTGCAGGAGTGTAACGGAGATGAGGTTCTGAAGGCTGAAGCTGGTGCTAAGGTTCAGAAGTTCACCGAATGGGCTTTGAAATGTATCGGGTTTCATTCTCGTTGCCAGGGGAACAAAGACAGGGTGAATCAAAACTCTGCTGTCCAGGTTCAATTACAGCTGTCAGCCTTCAAGACGTTCTTGGATCTAGCTGGCAATCATCTAACAGGAAAGGACTTCACAGAGGCATTCGATGCAGCTTGCTTTCCTCTTACTCTCTTTTCAAGTTCCTTCGATCCCGGTTGGGCATCAGGTATGTCAGCAACTGCTGTTCAAGGGTTGCTAGCCATGTTAGTGGAAGGAGGTGCAGATAATGTAAACCAATGCTTTCTTGAGGCCTCTCGGTTTGGCAGCACAGAACTCGTTCGCATATTATTGCAGGTAACCAGAAAGTTTACATTTGTAATGAATGTGATCATACCTGTTGCTTGGGGGTGTGCACGGTTCGGGTTTTGGTTTATTGAAAATCTTTCGGTTATTTCGGTTTTAGCAACGGAACAGTTCGGTTTGTCGGTTTTTGGAACAAAAATACGTAAGATTCAAAAGTAAAAAGTATAATCCAAAATTTAAGAATCTTTATTAGATGTTTACATTTAAGTTATTATATATAACCTTTTTAATTAATATTATCCACATAAATCTAACCTTCTAATCTATTTTTATGTTTTTACAAAGTTTTTTTAAGACATTTTCATTTATAATACTTTGAAGATCATTTTTTTATATTAAATTTTGTTATTTCTTGTAGGCAATAGATAAATCATTTCAATTATAAATAAACATGTTAATGTTTTCATTACTTAACATTCAAGAATAAAAATAATAATTTCTACTAGCATGGGTTAAACACATGAACAACTTAAATTTAAACATAAAAATATATGGATTGGCCTTCTATTGTAACTTATCGGTTTTGTTCGTTTTTTTTCGGTTATTGTAAATGGTTATCCGAAAACCGAACCAAAATTTTTGGTTATTAAAAATCCGAAAACCGAGCCATCGGTTTTTTTTTTTCATTTTTTTCGGTTTTCTACTCACACCTGGTTGCTTGCTACTGAGGTGGCAAAATGGATAGGTCAAACTGGTTATTTTTTTTCCTCAATTCGTTTGCTTACTTGTTTTCTCGTTTTTTGTTTTTGTGCTCCTGTGTTAATTTGGGAGTTGACTTCTTAGATTGCTCAAAGGAACAGCTTGGATGTAGACGTTGACCTGGCATTAGGGTTCGCTTCACACTACGGAAAGATAGGCACCATGGAATGCTTAGTGGAAGAGGGAAACGCCATGGCCTTTTTAGGCCCATTAATGCGAGCCGCCGAAAGAGGCTGCATGCAGGTGGTCCAGTGGTTCGTCAAACGAGGCTGCAGAGACATGGAACTTTGTCTAGCCCTAACAGCCGCCACATCAAGCAGCCAAGTCGACATCGCCGCATATCTCCTCCCACATGTCCCACAACACGTCCTGGCGGCACTCAGCATTGAAATCCTCAAAGCCGCCGGTGAAAGAAGCGGCGGGTCCCTCGATGGTGTCGCCTTTCTTTTACAATCCAATTTCCTCGGCGACCCAGTCGCAACATACGCGGTGGCGGATACGATTTCCCGGTCAGATGACGATTCGGTCGCACCTGAGCTGCGTGATTTTCTTCATGAACAGTGGTCTGAAGCGGCTTTCTTAAACGGGTTGAGGCAAGGGCAGGTTCATTACTTTAATCTGGTTAGTATCTTGAAATGGGGCGGGTCACCCATATGTTTAATGGACCTGCCTGGCCCGTTAAGGGTGGCGATAGCGTACCTGCCACTGTACAGGGAGTGTGTAAAGACGGGTGGGTGTTTGTTGTCCCAACAACTAAGGGGGCAGTTGGTGGAAGCCGCTAAACGGTTGGGTGGTGTAGTGATGGAGGAGGCGGGCCAGGGGCAAGAGCTTTTGGCCGTTGTAGAGCAACATCTTCCTCCATTTTTGCTTCATGCATGATGATGATGAATCAAACATGTTGTTTAAGAAGAAATTTTGGATCTTTGTGGATCCTGTTTTTAATGAATCTATGTGTCAAATGATCATGTACAAGTGATATGACAATAGAGATTTGTGAAGAAGCTCCATGGCATTGTTCTTTTAACAATCCCTCATGTTGCACGCCCTGTAGGGGCGTGCAACGTGCAACGCTAAACTAGAGAACCGGACCTCAATATAAATGTTCCGGTTCTAGAGTTTTTAAAATAACCGGTTCTTACTTTATGGTTTGTTTCGTGTGTTTTTTAAACTATATTTAAAAACTGGCTTCACATAATTTTAAAACTAAGGTTTTGGTTACTTCTTTGTCAAACATAAAAACTTATCATAGTTCCTGAAATTAGTTAGTTTTGTTCTCGTTTCTGTACCATCATCTCCTCTTTCCCAATACAGTTTCTTTTACTTTACACCAAACTTGAGATTGCAGCTTAAGTAACTTAGGTGCTTGTAAATCGTTGAAAAAGTTGTAAACAGTTGAAAAGGAACGGACCGCTTAAATTGAAAGCAAGTTAGTCATAGCTAGTTTGAGATGTATATTGTTTGGTTTCAATGTTTGGAGGTTTGATGATCTGGTGACGGTTTGAACTTCAATTAGAACATGCCTCATAAACCAATAGTAGTCGGTACCTTAGCTAGTTGTTAGAAAAACAACCAAGAAATTGACCCAGAGAATTGAATCAACGATTAACAATTGAATCTTATTGACTATGAAAGTGAATTACAAGAAAGAAATTACAAAGAAATTGAAAGTCATGAACTAACTACAAACTACTACAAACCCCTATTTATACTAATCGACCTAAATTCAGTTACAACTATCCGTTGTAAGAATTTCCACAAACACCCCCTGAACTTACAAGAATGTAAGTATCAGACCTTATACCTAAGCAACTGCTCCCCGATACTTCAACTACTGACTCACTTCACAACAGCATTTCAAACCACTGATTCACTATATACTGCTTATTTCAACAGCAGCTGTTTACCATCATCAGTTGTTACTATCAGCTGTTAACCACCATCAGTGTTTGATCACAAGCAGTGCTTAGAATGCCACCAGTTGTTTGTCTCGTTTAGTCTCAAACAGTGGTTTGCTTATTTATTCATAACTCATCAGTGGATGTAACTGAAATATTAATTTTCTCAACAATCTCCACCTAAGTAACAATTCAGTTTATCCTAAACTTAATGAGTTAAAGCAAAATGTAAACTTTGCCCCTGGCAAAGCCTTGGTCATCACATCAGCTGGGTTAACATCTGTTCCAACCCACTTGACCACCACTTCCTTAGAAGTCACCACATCTCTAATCCAAAACATCTTCACATTGATGTGTTTGGTTCTCTCATGAAAAACACTGTTCTTTGACAACTGAACAACACCTTCATTATCACAATTCACCTCCACACCATCCAACCTGATTCCCAGATCAGCAACCATACCTTTTAACCATAAAGACTCTTTTACCCCTTCTGTTAAAGATATGAATTCAGCCTCAGTTGTGGATAGCGCCACAACATGCTGCAACTAAGACTTCCAGCTCACCACATTCCCCATGACTGAGAATACATAACCAGTTATTGATCTGCCATTATCTTTGTCTTTTGCATAATCTGAATCAACATAACCACTGACCATGTTTTCCTTCTCATCATGATTTGAAACTTTAAACCAAGTTTCTTTGTACCTGCCAAATACCCGAGAATCCACTTCACTGCTGCCCAATGATTTTTACCAGGATTTGCCATGTATCTGCTCACTACACTAACAGCATATGCAATATCAGGTCTTGTGCAGACCATGAGATACATCAGACTTCCAATAGTGTTCGCATATGGAACTTTGCTCATGTATTCTTCCTCTTCATCTGTTTGAGGACAATCTTTCTTTGACAAATTAAAATGAGCTGCAAGAGGAGTTGTAACAGGCTTACACTCTCCCATTCCATAATTCTTCAACACTTTCTCAATATAAGAAGATTGAGACAATGTTAACACCTTTTCTGCCCTGTTTCTGTGGATTTCCATACCAAGTATCTTCCTGGCTTTCCCCAAATCCTTCATTTCAAACTCTCTCATCAACAGTTGTTTGGTTTCTTCTATTTGGCTTTTGCTTTCATAAGCTATCAGTATATCATCAACATACAAGAGTAAATAGACAAATTTACCTCTGTCATACTCCCTATGATACACACAACTGTCATAAGGACTTCTGCTGAAACCACTGCCCACTATGTATTCATCAAATCTTTTGTACCACTGCCTGGGAGACTGCTTTAGTCCATACAAGGACCTCTTCAGTAAACATGCCTTATCTTCTTGGCCTTTGACCTCATACCCCTTTGGTTGTGCCATATAGATCTGCTCCTCCAAATTACCATGCAAAAATGCAGTTTTCACATCCATTTGTTCCAATTCCAGATCTAATGATGCAACCAAGGACAAGATAACTCTAACTGAGACATGTTTGACTACAGGAGAAAAGATCTCATTGTAATCAACACCTGCCTTTTGAGTAAATCCTTTTGCCACCAATCTTGCTTTATATCTTGGATCTTCTCCTGGTTTGACACCTTCCTTAATCTTGTATATCCACTTGCAAGACACCAACTTCTGGTCTTTAGGCTTGTTTACTAACTCCCATGTACCATTCTTGTACAGAGAATCCATTTCCTCATTCATTGCTTGACACCACTTTTGATTATCTTCTGAATTAACAGCTTCTTCAAAAGTTAGTGGTTCATAAATGCTTTCATTCTCTGCTGCTACAAAGGCAACTGCAGAAATATCTTCTTGATCTCTGTATCTCAGTGGTTTCACAACTCTCCTTTTTGACCTGTCTCTCACCAAAATGTAATCCTCCAAATTTGGTACACTTTGACTTGTCTCATCCTGACTTGAACCAGGACCACTTTGACTTGTTTCACCCTGAGTTGCACCAGACCTTTCAACATTCACTTTTGGTCTGTTTAACACTGGCTCCACCTCAAACTGAAGATCATCTTTCTTGGATACACTTTTGTTCATTGACTCCATAACATCTTTGTATAAGACATTCTCCCTGCACTGAACATTTCTGCTCACTATCACCTTTGGATTTTGCAACCTCCAAAGCCTGTATCCCTTTACACCTTCAATATATCCCAGCATTACACACTTTTGAGATCTTGGATCCAACTTATCATCACTCACATGAGAATACACCAAAGACCCAAAAACTTTTAAATCTTCATACTCAGGTTTAGTACCAGACCACATCTCCATAGGTGTCTTCATCTGAATTGCTGATGAAGGACATCTATTGATCAAATAAGCTGCAGTGGATACAGCTTCACCCCAGAACTTCTTTGGCATTCCTGAAGTTGCTAACATACACCTCACCCTTTCTAACAAAGTTCTGTTCATTCTTTCAGCCAAACCATTCTGTTGTGGAGTACCAGGAATGGTTAAGTGTCTGGCTATACCATTTTCTTTGCAAAATTAATCAAACTCATGATTACAAAACTCCAACCCATTATCTGTTCTGAGTTTCTTCACTTTCTTCTCAGTTTGATTCTCCACCAATACTTTCCATTCTTGAAACTTCTTGAAAGTATCACTCTTGTGTTTAAGCACATAAACCCACACTCTTCTTGAGTAATCATCTATGATAGACAAGAAGTATCTTCCACCCCCAAAGTTTCGGTTCTTGCTGGCCCCCACAGATCAAAGTGAACATAATCTAAGACTCCCTTAGAAATATGCTTTCCCTTACTGAACTTTACTCTTTTCTGTTTGCCCAAAACACAGCTTTCACAAAAGCTTATATTACAGTTCTTTAAATCACCAAGAACTTGTTGTTTGGACAACTCAATCAGGCCTTGTTGACTTATATGACCAAGTCTCTTATGCCACTTCAAGGCTTCATCATCACCATCTTCACTAGCCACAGCAACCACTCCATCAACAACTTTACAATCCAACATGTAAATGTTGTTCTTGATTCTAGTACCACTGAGCACCACCATAGACCCTTTTATAACCCTGGCCTTTCCTTCTTTAAGACTAACATGATATCCCATTTTCTCTAAAGTACCAAGAGATAATAAACTTCTCTTAAGATCAGGGATGTACCTCACATCTTTGAGATCAAATGTGATGCCAGATTCTGTCTTCATTGTGACTATGCCAATGCCAAGAATCTGACAAGGCCTGTCATCTCCAAGCTTTACAGACCCCATGTCCACCATCTTCAATTCTTTGAAGGCTTCTTTCAGAGGTGTCATATGGAATGAACACCCTGAATCCATTACCCATTTTTCTTGATTACATTCACTTGTGACCACAAGAACATCAGCACTGTCATAACCTCCTTCTGACTGATCATCAGAATCTACATGACTACTCTGCCCCTTTGAGTAATTACTACTTTGCCCTCTTGAATAACTGCCTTCACCTTTTCTTTTCTTGAATTCTGGACAGTCTTTCTTGAAGTGCTTCTCTGAATTACAAACAAAACATCTCCTCTTGAATCTTGACTTGGATTTTGACCTGGAATTTCTGCTGCCACTGCTGTAATTCCTTTGATCTGACCTTCCTCTCACAAACAAACCATCTCCACCTTCTTCTTTAGAATCTGACCTCTTCTTCAATTCTTTTGAATTCAAGGCAGACAATACATCTTCCATAGATAGAGAATCTCTACCATACATCAATGTATCCACAAAGTGTTCATATGATGATGGTAAAGAAGTGAGAAATATTATGGCCTGATCTTCATCATCCAATGCCACCTCTATATTTTCAAGATCCAAGATCAATTTGTTGAATTCATCTGTATGATCTTCAAGACTCTTTCCAGATGACATGTGAAATGTATACAACCTCTTCTTCAAATACAGTCGATTTGCCAAAGATTTCGTCATATACACTGACTCCAACTTTGCCCAAATCCCCGCAGCAGACGTCTCCTTTGATACTTCACGAAGAACTCGATCACCAAGACTCAATATGATTGCACTATGAGCCTTCTCGAGCATATCCTTCTTCTCTTTATCAGTTAAG
The DNA here is from genome assembly GCF_002127325.2 of Helianthus annuus. Classification (NCBI taxonomy): domain Eukaryota; kingdom Viridiplantae; phylum Streptophyta; class Magnoliopsida; order Asterales; family Asteraceae; genus Helianthus; species Helianthus annuus. Next base: position 132,113,322 of record NC_035433.2, on the reverse strand, counting down.
CCTTCAGGAAGTTTATCTTCTTCTTTCAGCGCATCTACCACACCATTATGAACCAGAAGAGCCCTCATCTTCACACGCCATAGACTGAAATCATTCCTCCCATCAAATTTCTCCAATTCAAACTTCGTTGACACCATCTTTGATCTCTGATTGCGGAATTGAACGTCAATTTCTTTTAATCGAGCCACCAATGGCTCTGATACCACTTGTTAGAAAAACAACCAAGAAATTGACCCAGAGAATTGAATCAACGATTAACAATTGAATCTTATTGACTATGAAAGTGAATTACAAGATAGAAATTACAAAGAAATTGAAAGTCATGAACTAACTACAAACTACTACAAACCCCTATTTATACTAATCGACCTAAATTCAGTTACAACTATCCGTTGTAAGAATTTCCACAAACACCCCCTGAACTTACAAGAATGTAAGTATCAGACCTTACACCTAAGCAACTGCTCCCCGATACTTCAACTACTGACTCACTTCACAACAGCATTTCAAACCACTGATTCACTATATACTGCTTATTTCAACAGCAGCTGTTTACCATCATCAGTTGTTACTATCAGCTGTTAACCACCATCAGTGTTTGATCACAAGCAGTGCTTAGAATGCCACCAGTTGTTTGTCTCGTTTAGTCTCAAACAGTGGTTTGCTTATTTATTCATAACTCATCAGTGGATGTAACTGAAATGTTACTTTTCTCAACACTAGTCAAGGTAAAAGAACTTGAACCCAATCATAAATCGGGAACATGATAAATTTGGGACAAGTATTCAGGTACAAGATTATTTTAAAAAGTTTCACGGGTTTGGAATGAGAATGGTATTAGGTGATACATGTTCAATGGTTTTAACTCATTTACGCGCATTGACACATATATGTGACCGGTTATGGTATACTATATAATCAAAAAATAAGTAGACGCAAACCCGATTGGTATATGTGACTGGTTATGGCACACGATTTATAATCGGGTATGAGATTATGACTACCAAAAACTTGTCTCCAGAACTTGCTCAGTTGTTTGGGGCCTAACGTGAAATGAAAATTAGGACCCCTTTTAGGTACGCCCTTGTTTTTTTAATGGTGGATTCTAAAAAGTTCTTTTAACTTAATGGTGGATTCTAAAAACTTTTCTTTAACAATGGAAATTCCCAGCCATATATTTAAAATCATATAAAACACTATAACAAATTTACAAGGTTGGGTGTTATTTTTCGCTCATTGTAACAAAATCATTATCAATAAGTACATCCAGTAGATCATACAATAAACATAAATATGCTAAATCTGTCACATCTTGTTTAAGTTCATCTACCCATTTTATCAACAATATCATATTTGATTAACCAGGAAGGCTGGAATGGTATACATTCGTGATAGGATTAAACCCTAAAAGAGAAGAACTAGGAGAATATTTGGAGAAGATAGGAGAATTTCAAACTTCAAATCTGATTTCCTTCCTTCATATTACGTACATAAATAAGTAAATAATCCAAACAGTTACATTAGACTCACTAAATTACTAATAATCAGTAAAATACCCCTAAACTATTATTCTTCACGTAACAATACTTCCCCCTTAAAAGATTCTTGACCTCAAGAATCACAAAATAGAGAAAAAAACTGCAGCATCCATGAGTTCTTTTGGGTCGACTCATTCCAGGGTGCAGTGGCGGACCCAGAAATTATTTGTTGGGGGTGCGGATGAGGTGTTGAACCATATTTTTAAGGGGTGCGGTCGGGTTTTTTGCTTAAAAGATACACTAATTTTTTTTTCAAGGGGTGCGGCCGCCCACCCTGGCCAAAGGGTAGGTCCGACCCTGCCAGGGTGGACGCCATTCGGTCCTTCCGATTGCAATCGGAGAAGTCCTAGCGAAGCGCCATGGTGGGGGCCAATCATTTACGGAACTCGCATTTGCTTTTAAATAGGCACCGAAGAGATTGTTGTTAACAACGTCAATTATATCATCCACTGGAAAGGTATCAACCTTCCTACCGTATTTGACATGAAGACCTTGATGAACAAAAACCGCATCACCGTTTAGAACCCGTAGTTCAGCCTTAACAACATTGTACAATCTAGTTTTGGGTTCTTCACAAGCGTCATCAGCAAGGATTATGCAAAGTGTGTCTCTATATTTTCTTCCTTTATGTAGAACGGTGTCTTCATTGAAGGGATGGAGCTTTTTTGTTGTCTCATGTAGTGCAACAATGGAAATATCATTGTTGATATTTCCATCAACAACAATTATCTCTTCTTCCTTCCCTTGTACTAGAATTGCAGTACTAAATTTTGGATCGGTTAGGGTGTTATTCATGATGGTGTTTGTTGTGGGTGAACCATGAGACTCACCGACCGAACGTAATTTCTGATTCAGGGTGACCTCAAGAGATTGCATCATGGCCAGAAGGGTTTGCATAGTAGCTTGCATCTGATTGAGGATTGACCCATGTTGAGACAACTTCTCGCAAATGTACTCATCAAACTCTTCATCGGATCGTTTTTGAGCCTCCGTAGATCGGAACGGCTTTAATACCATTGATAGGATTAAACCCTAAAAGAGAAGAACTAGGAGAATATTTGGAGAAGATAGGAGAATTTCAAACTTCAAATCTGATTTCCTTCCTTCATATTGCGTACATAAATAAGTAAATAACCCAAACAGTTACAATAGACTCCCTAAATTACTAATAATTAGTAAAATACCCCTAAACTATTATTCTTCACGTAACAATTCGTTTTCGAAAACAAATGTCATTGTTAGCTATAAGACCCTCCGTAGTGGGGTGTATATGGCGCCGGGGTAGGGCATGGCGCCCCATAGCGTCCGGCTACACCATTACGGCCGACGCTATGGGGTAAGTTTTTTTCCTCCCCACGACGTATATCACGCCGTTATCCTTCCTACCCCACTCACACACATATATATAAAGCCTGATACATATATAGACAAAAGATCAAATACAAATACCCTTATCATACAAAACGTACGAATATGGTGAAAAGGTAAAAAACGCGATGACATTTTCGTAATTATTTTACTCGTAGAGTAATTATCAAAATTTCCCTACAAATGATCTTGTACGGTAATTTTGTAAAATGTTATTGTAGGGTAATTTTGATCTTGTAGGGTAATTTTGTGAAATGTTCTTGTAGGGTAATTTCGATCTTGTAGAGTAATTTTGTAAAGTATCATAATTACTTTACAAATTATCTTGTATGGCAATTTTGATCTTGTAAGATAATTTTGATCTTGTAGGGTAATCTTGTAGAGTATAATAATTACTCTAAAAGTGTATCAAAACTCATATGCAAGTTTCAAAATTACCCTACAAAACATTTTACAAAATTACCCTACAAGATCAAAATTACCTTACAATTCCCCCTTGATTGATGATTCGAGTTTGCCTCTTTAGCTCAATCTTTCTTACCTCTTTAGCTCAATCTTTCTTACCTCTTTAGCTCAATCTATTAATCTTCAAAAACCCAACCGGAAATTGATAGAAACTTTGAACACCACACTAGTAAACTTCAAATCTGTGAATACCCACGAAAATCTGAAACCCCATCTTCCGTAATCAACTTTATGCTCAACTTGAATGACTGATCAGTGTAAACGGTAATCTCCACTATGAGCAAATCTTTATCGGATCACAAATCATCAGGTAACACACTGTGATCTAAGAAACATTCTTCCACGATCAAATTCATATTCTTCCTCTTTAGTCACGATAACAAATGTATAGCCTTCTCCGTTAGTCCCGGCAACAACTTAATCAACAAACATCATCATTCCCCGATGGTTAGTCCGGAAAACAACTCATCTGCTCGAAGACCAAACATCCTGACACTTTAGAGATCATAGAGTTGTCATGTATCTAATATCTTGAAAGCTCTTTGACGTCATTTAAGTATCGAAAATATTTATACATTTTCCTCTAATGTTGATCCTGCTAACCGGCTTGTACGAAGAATCATACATCAATCTAATCACGATCTAAAGAATCCAAACTTCCTATGATCACGGACTAAAGCATCCAAGGTCCTATGCATACCCAGTCAATTTTGAGTCGGAACCACTCGAGTACTGTTGCATGTCTGAATTTCAAAAATGCCGGAATTTCAATATTTTTCAATGAAATTTTATTCCCCCTCATTTTTGCAAATTCTGACTTCTTTATCATCGTCTCTTGAATTTCCAAGGATTCCCCCTCAACTTGGCAAATTCTGGTAAACCTTATTCTCTGAAAACTCAAATATGACATTTTGCTCCACAAAAATCAGTTTTTCATCAATGCGCATTTTTCTATTTGGCCCATTAATAGTCATTTTACCCAAATGATAAACATTCTGCATATGTATCCATGACTACCCCACTAACTTCAACACTATGTGATTTCATCATCTTATCTCGTTCTCTGAATCCTCCGACGTGTCCCCGAACAACCCGTATTTGTCGATAAAATCTCGAAAAAAAATTCTATCACCAAATTTTTTTTCTGGAAACTCGTCTCATTACCATGATCAAAAAATGTCTTTTTAGGCATTTTTGGCTCATGCGCGCGGATGAGACATGTTCATGCGCGCGCATGACACATGCATTTGAACTCGTGCGTGCGTATGAAGCTTATGCGCTGGACATCGTCTCGCAGTCGTGGCTCATGCGTGCGTATGAGCTCATACGTGAGACTATAAATATCCAGTGTTGTAGAAATCGGATTAGGCGGCTGATTAATCGGCGCCTAGGCGCTGATTGGAGGTCCACCGCCCGGATTATCCCAAATCGGTCAACCTAGGCGGTAGAAGTCAAAATTGGTCTAAAATCGGACTAGTCGGTCAAAAAAACAGGTCAAAATTGGATCATAATGGGTCAAAATCGGACCAAATCTATCGAGTGGAATGAGTTCTTCCCTCGATTCGAACAAAATCAGACCTGCATCCGTATCCATTGTTCAAAATCGAACCCCATTGAAGAAATAATTGTTTAGATGAAGGGAATTTGGAGATTAGGGTTTGTGCTTTGTTTTTGTATCCGATGAACGATGAAGACTTGCTAAAGTGCGGCGTGATGAACGTGGGTAAGGGATTAGGTTTTATTATGTTTGGGTCTTTTAACATTTAACACCACTCTATCTTTCACTAATTTACATATCTTTCTCAAACTTGTATATTTATATATAAAATGTATAAAATTAACCCTATATTTTTATAAATTTGCAAAATTATATATAAAAAGTCCAATCCGATTAATCTCTAGGCGGTACCTCACCGACCGACTAACGATTTCTATAAACATTGATGAGAAAACAAAAAATAACATAAATAAATTTGGAATTTATTAAATATATATATAGTTATATCAATAAATGTTATCATAATTATTAATGGATGTTTCGGAGGGCTAGGCCACCTTCGTGTAGAAACAAAATTTCCCGAACCTCTTTGGCCTTTTCTGGAAAAAATAAAAACCAGAAAGGAAGAAAGATTTAATATAGCATGATCCCTTAAAGGGAAAAAACTACAACCACAAGCTCTTTTGCTGCACAGTAGTCACTAGTTAATGAATATGTAACAAGCATGTGTAGTGGACCGCGATCTAGGCGGGCCATAGCGCCTAATCACGCGGGAGAACACTCCCCCTCCCCCGACGCTATGGCTTGGTGAGTTTGTTTCTCGCGTTGGTAGAACAGATAGGAAATTTGAAAATATTTGTTTTTTGACCGTTGAACGGTAAAAAAACATTAATTATTTTTATGTGTATAACGGATAGGAAATTTGAAAGTATTTGCTTTTTGACCGTTGAACGGTAAAAAGCATTAATTATTTTTTTAAAACATTTTCCAACCTATATAAACCAATAACTTTATATTTTTAAACCACTATCCCACCTCTCACTGTCTTCACTCTCTTAGATTAAAAAAAAAAAAAATAAGGTTTCACTCTAAAAAAATGCAACCCTACAACCTCTATTACGTTCCTCCTCGTCCAAGCGGCGGTTCGGAGCAAGACCCGAACCAAAGCCACGTTCCAAACCAACCCTTTGTTTCGGTTCCCACCCAACCAACCGCCTTTGGAACCGGGTTTGTCGACCTTTTAGACAACAACCAAATCGGTTTCGTGGACCTCTTGAACCAACCCGTCTCATGGGATCCAAATCAATTAGGTTTTAATCCGAACTTCAACACGGGAGGTTACGGGTCAACACAAGGCGAGCCCGATTATGTCCCAGTGACACAACCGAAGCCAAGCCAACGAGGCAAACGGGCACACAATAAGAAGAAAGATACCGGGGGTCGGAAAGCAAAAAACGTGCAAATGTGGACCGCAGACGAGGAGTATGCGTTAGCTCAGGCTTGGCTCAATGTATCGGAGGATCCCCTATTTGGTAAAGTTTTTATATACTTTTTTATTTTATATTTTTATTTTTAATGTTAACATTTGTACTATTTTATTTTCATTTTTTTTCTTGTAGCCAACAATCAAAAGAAAAGTTTGTTTTGGAAACGAATCCGAGCACTCTTTTTTGGGCTCGTCGGCAAAGAAAATGGTTACCGGTCAAATAATTCTATATCAGGCAAGTGGACCGATATGAAAACTAAATGCCAAAGATTTCAATCTATTTATCAAGGTGCCAGAAACGGTTGGAAAAGCAACGCGAATGATGAGGATATAATTTCGGCGGCTATCATAGGATATCAAACGAAACGACGACACTTCGCGTACTTAAAGGTTTGGAGGCTTCTTCGTGATAGCCCAAAGTGGGCCAACGTCCTTCCGTTGGGAGGAACTTCTTCCGCAAAGTCGGGAAATAGAAGGCCTTCAAAGAAGTCTAAAACCTCTTCTGTTGATCCCGAAACACCAACGTCCGACGCTCGAAACACTGACATGAACAATATTAGTCAGTTGTTTGCGGGGGAGGATGAGGAGGCGGAAATGGAGCTACGACGACCACCCGGTAGAAGAAGCGGTGGACAAGTGAGGCGACCGGAGTCATCGTCGGGGGGGATCCGACTTGAAAGAAGAGTTTGCCGAGATGAACCAGCGCCTTCAAGACATAAGCGACCTCGAGGCTCAACGTATACAAGAGAACCGGGAAGTGGTCGAGGTTATGAAGGAGATACAAATGGAGAGAGATATTGAGTATTACTCAAAACCATTCGACCACCTAACCAGAAAAACGTTGGAATTGAGTCTAAAGCGTAGGGAGCTTATAAAAAAAATACAGACTTTTGTTATTTAATTTTATTGTAATGTTTTTTAATGGAATGTTTTTAATATTATTGTAATGTTTTTTATTTAACGAAATGTTATTTCTTTTTATATTTATAAAATTTAAAAATTAAAAAAAAATTGAGTAATACTGAGGTTATATGGTGTTACCATTAGACACACGTATTATAGAGTGTTCTATAAGACCAACACTACAATTTTTGTGACACTTGTCAGATAATCCACACTCTTCATGTAACATGGTGTTACTACACATGGTCTTAGATACTTATGACTTACCCATTCAATTTTGTACATAATATTCAGTAATACCTTATTTATAATTCTCCTATATATTAAGATTTGAACCAAATGAACAGTATATTCCACATATAATAAAATATTACATACAGGTATTTTTACTTTTATTAGTTTAATATTATAATAATTATTATCTCCTTTACTTTTTAAGTCTGATAAACTTGGTGTTAACCAGTACTTGTATCGAAAATACCGATCCGTTATCGGTACATGAAGGTAGAAACCAGATAACGAACCGGATTGAGTTTGATAATCTTTTAGTTCGAGAAATTTGGTAATGCTACCCAGTACCATTTGCTCATCCCTGATCAGGGGTACCGTACGAACACCAACGGCATCGTACAACTTTTTTTTAGTTTCAGGGGTAGGGATGAGCTTGGTGCCAACTGATACCGAATCGGTATTGGTACCGAAAATACCGGTTACGGTATCGGTATATGAAGGTAAAAACCGGTAGGGAACCGGTACTAGGAACGCCAAACGTCAGTACCGAATTGGTACTTAGGATCTTTCGGTTCAGGAAATTCGGTACCGGTACCCATTATTATTTGCTCATCTCTGACTACAGGCTTCTACCGAACAACATCATTACCATACAACTTTTTTAGTTAATTTTCTTTCGAATATTTTTTAGTGTTTTTTTCTACATTTTCTTTTTACTTTTGTCAGGTATTCCATGGGCAACGCGCTTGTAGTGATTTCAAACACATATAAACACAGACTAAATAACAAAAAAAAGTTCGCCGCAACGCGGTGACGTTTTTTTTAACTAGTTAATTTGATTTTGCTGTTTGTTATTTAAAAAAAAAAAACAACATATGCACTTATGTTTATATTTTTTTTAACATTCCTAATTTTTGTTGAAACCTAAATTGTATAATTAAAATAAAGTATGTTTGGTATAGTACCAAAACGACATATGCCGACTAAACAAAATTTGTAGGGATAAATGTTTTAATTTTTTTGATTCAATTTTAATAAAAGCTGGCCGAGTTACATCAATATCGCAGGTAAGCGAGCAACAAGCTGCGCCGCTACCCCTTTCTGAATAGCAAACCCTAGCCTATTAAAGATAAACCCCTGCCCCCCTGTTGATGAGCAGCTGCTGTGGACAACCTTTTGGACCCTAGTCAACAAACGGATGGCTTCTGGAGCTAGGGAGCCAAATGTGTCGAAGGCGAAGGGGACAAAAGCATGTTGATTATCAGCACATGCTTTAGCATGTTTATCCACCTTTTTAGATTCAATTTTGATACAAGTCTCTTTCGATATTTGTTTATATTTCTTTTAAACCTTACTATGTAAATTTAATTGATAAAGATAGTTGTTTTTAAAATAACGTAATTTTTGGTAGTGTAAACGGTTTTCGCATGTGCTTGAATTGGTAACTTCGACGGACTATAATTAAGTGTTTCGACTATCCCACAACTATCATATTTTTTTTAGCTATTATGTTCATTCACGTGTTTGGATGGGTAACTTTGGAGTAGTATTACTACGCACTTCGATTATCTGACGACGATGAGGAGTATATATGTATTCCATTTTTATTTAAGTTTATGTTTAGTAGCATAAAGTACCTTTTGGTATCAAAATGGCTTTCTCACGTGCTTGAATTCGTAACATCGACATAACATAGTTATGAACATCAACTACCCAACAACCCCATGGCAATAAAATGTAGATATTTATTTTATTTCTATTTTACGTTTATGTTTAGTCAAATAAAGTAAATTTTTGGTGTTGAAAACAATCTTCACATATCGGTAATTCGGTGTAATTTCGACTACTCAACAACGACGAAGAGTAAATATTTAACTCTTTTGTATTTTAAGTTTATGTTTAGTAAATATAGTAGTTTGTGAAAAAAAAAACATCCATTTATACATGTTTACGTGGCCATTTACAAGTTTTCCGATGTGTTGCGAAGGAAATACTTGTTGGTAATATGTCAGATTACAAGCATCCAATTATCCAAACTTTCGAAAAGAATTTTTTTTTTTTTGGACACTTAAATACTACTAATTTGTACTCATACCAATATACCATTTCATAACCCCTCTCAAGTCTAAATCCAAAATCAACTGGTCTCCACCATCTCAATTACTCTCACTATCGCTCAATCTTTCTCTAGCACTTTATTGCTTTGATTCTTGTGACATTTTATATTATGTATAGAAAAAAATCCGCAGATTTTCTCCTAACAACAAAAAGAAGCGGACATTATAATCATTTATATATTAAAATATCAAAATATTAGATTATACCTTATTATATATTAGTTGGTCATTATTGATGAACCATATTACCATTATTAACTAATAAGAGTCTTCTCTTAGGTGTATTTAAAGAGATCAATTAAAGAAAATAAGGGTACGTTGTTTTGTTGGAGGGATTGGTATAAATTTCAACGAAATACAACATAAGTTCATTAGTATCCATATCAACCCCCTAAGGGGGGACGGGGCACCCATGCGGGTATCTTTCCCGGGTTCGTTGTGGTGCCACAACATCGACGCCACCCACAAGGGTAGGGCTGGCGGGTTGTTAATGCCTTAAGGAGTACTTGTTTGACCGTTGGGATTGGCGGCGGGCTTTAACTGGTTAAGGAGTTTGACATTATTAAAATTTAAAAAAAAAGTTTATGGCAAGATTAAGGCGCCGTCAGTGTTTTGTACTTAAGGGTAGTTTTTAAGATTTTAATATGTATATAAAAAATATATTAAAGGTAAATAATCTGAGCCAAACCGATCCGAGCTAACGAGCGACCCAAACCGAGCGAATTCAGCTCGTTACGAACTGAGCCGAGCTAGGCTCACTTTCTAACCGAGTTGAGCCGGCTTGGCTCAGTTTCAAACAGAGTCATATCTAGCGAGCTTTTTCCAAGGTAAATTCAAGCGAGCTCTGAGCCACAATCTTTTTGAACAACCCTAACAAGTACGTACTTTTACATGTTTTTCATTACATACATACAAAACTGATCAACAAGTCTAAGTCTCATACTTGGTTCATTGTCATTTCTTACTTTAACCGAACCAACTTATTAATAATAATGTTCAAAACAACAATGATTTCAGTGGTGTAGGTGTAGACGAGGAGAGTCAGATTACCATTGAGGGCCAGGTCGTTCCTCAAACAACTAAGTTCAAGTATTGAGGATCATTTGTCTAAAGGGTTGGGGAGATAGATATCAACGTATCCCACCGTATACAGGTAGGATGGTGTAGGTGGAGAGCAGCCACAAGGGTATTGTGCGACAAAAGGTTTCCACCTAGAATTAAAGAGGAAGTTTTATAGGGTGGCAGTTAGACCTGTTATGTTATATGAAACAGATTGTTGGGCTATAAAAAAGACACATGCGCGTAAGCTGGATGTAGTTGAGATGAGGATGTTGAGGTGGGTGTGTGGGTAGGGCTGGCATATCGGGTCAACCCGATCTGTTAAGACACGAACCCGATAAGACACGAACACGAAACCTGTAAACACGAACACGACACGAAATCTTATCGTGTCTGATTTTTCAAACACGAACACAAACCTGTTAATAAACAGGTTACACGAAATGACCTGTTAAGACACGAAAATGTTACCAACATATCATATGACCTGTTTAAGACACGAACACGACCTGTTAAGACACGAACATGACCTGTTAAGACACGAACACGACCTGTTAAGACACGAACATGACATGTTAACCCCACATTTGATATATTTTTTTAATTTAAAATTATAAAAAGGTCACTAACGGGTCTTAACAGGTTAACGGGTCTTAACCTGTTTAGACACGAAATTTAAACAGGTCTTATCGTGTCGACCTGTTTAGACACGAAACCTGTTAAGGTCAAACACGAAACCTGTTAAGGTCAAACACGAAACCTGTTAAGGTCAAACACGAAACCTGTTAACTTCGTGTAGGTTCGTGTCGTGTTATCGTGTTCGTGTCAGAATTGCCAGCCCTATGTGTGGGCACACTAGGTTGGACAAGATAAGAAATGAGTTTTTTCGGGAAAATTAAGGGTGGCTTGTATATCAGATAATGAAGGGATATGGTCCCAGATCTCGCGTCAGCACGACCGCGAGTGACCATTACCCTTATCAAAACCCCCACTAGCTAACAACTTATCTGTGTCTGTGCGGGTACGCGCGAACACAGCGGTCGAATCCAATCTGCCCAATGATGGAAGAGGACTTACCTGGAATATGAGAACGGTATAGCAATGCGGCGCGACGCCGCATCTGGTGTATGAGAACGGAAGTATTCATAGCGATGCGGCCTAGCACCGCATCCAGTGAACACTTCTATCAATACAAGGGGGCTGGATAACAACAATAGTCACCACAAGTGGCGATGCGGCCTGGCACTGCATCCCACAGTCTTCGCCATAAAGAGAAGGCGGGAACGACAACAGTTACCGCAGGCAGCGAGGCCGCGCGGCACCGCATCCTGCCCACGAGGCAAGTGGGACTGATATTGCAGAGCAAGTGGCACCAATGACAGTTGCCTGTCAGACCACACGTAAGCAACAGACTGACACTGCAGTAAGACGTGGCTTCACCTCCACAACAGACAAGTCTGACACACCTGCATAAGGGCTGCACGTCATCATTCTGTCCTTTCAGCTCCTCCTTCCCTCCTCGGCTATAAATACCAACCCCAAACCAGGTTTGAGGTATCTCTTCACAACTCTCTCACTACTACTACTATCACAATTTGCTTCCCAAGCAAATTACTGATTCTCACGTCGGAGAGTGGTAACAAGGAGCACCCCCCACCCCATCCTCCTTGTTACGAGTCACGGCTTGTTTCCTTGTGCAGGAGATCAACCGGCGGACGATCCAGCCAGCGATCCTCGGGAGGAAGGGATTAACCCTTATTGACGAGACAAGTGTGTTAACCCTGCCCGGTTAACCATTGTTTCATCATTGGCGCCCACCGCTACTCTTAGCACTTTTTTCAACCATCCCTCTCCCTCTCAAAAGATCATGTCTGATCGTCTAAACAACAATATCGGGGATAACCTAAACCCCACAAACACAGGGCCCGCGGGGACTATTCCCCCAGCCCCAAATCCTGGCCACATTGGCACGTCAACGTAAGGGGACCATCCCTTACGTTTGGACATGACCTATCGCAGTATGTACCTGCGATTCCTCCAGGCATGAGTCTTCATGCCTGGTATGACCAGCAAACAGCTTTGCTGGCCGCAGCATACAACAGAGCTTGCGCAGAAGCTCAAGTATCGGTCGGGCCCACCCCGGCGCCACATACCCCTGCGGGTCGTACTTTACAATACGACGGCAGGGACCCCACACGCCCAACCTCCAGAAGCAGGCGTGATGACCGCGGCTCCTCTTACTGCGAGGTCCGCATGATTGATGAGGATGACTCCTCATATGGGTACCGCAGCAGGGGCCCAGTGCGTAGCCGCCTAGGCCCTTATGGCGAAAACAGGAGACAATCCACTGCCCACCGCGGCTCCGGCATCCAGAGCCGACTGGGACCACAACCCCACCAGGAGGGATATGGCTGCACCGATCCGGACGACCATACGTATGTCGGGGAGTCATACGCTACTAGCAGCAGACCGGGAGGACGCAACTACGTTCCTCCCACTCAACCCCGCACCACATACCTCCGCGCTGCAAAGCGACACCAGAGCCAACCCTACAGACTAAAGGCTGCAACCGAAAACTCCAAGTTTGTCCCAGAAATTGCACACGCAGATGTCACTACCACAAAATTCCCATTAAACATTGGGAAATACAATGGTTCGTTCGACCCATACGATCACATGAACATCCTCATGGGCGCTGGGTGCAACGGCAAGTGGGATGAGCCGACCTGGTGTCATTTTTTCCCTCAGACCCTTACGGGTCTGGCAAGGGCTTGGTTCGATTCTTTGCCAGTGGGATCACTGGCCTCATTCGAGGACTTACATGCGAAGTTCCTCGCACATTTTAGCCAACAGCGACGCCATGAACGTGATTCCATAGACGTCATGAACATCTGGCGCAGGGACGACAAATCACTTGAAGCGTTCGTCGTCCGATACAACAAAGAATGCCTAGAGATAGGTGACGTTTGCGACCAAATGGCACGTAACCACTTCATCGTAGCTGTCAAAGATGAACATATTGTTAAGACTATCTCCGGCAAGGACGGCTTGCCAAAGAAATGGGAGGATGTGATGACTGCAGTCAAGATATATGCCCAGACTCAGCGGTCCCTTAAACCGCACCTCGCAAAGGCACAGCCCCGAGCGGAAGGCCAGTCCTCCCGCCATGAACCTAAGCGCAACAACAAGCGCAACCGGGACACATGCAATCGCAACAACGATCCCAAACCATATGTCCCGCGTAACAGCCAGCCCGATGCAAGGGCAACAATCAACGCCCAACGTGAAAACCGGCGTCAAAGAAAGAATCTCGGGACCGCAACTGGACCGAGATCACCCAGTCGCTGAGCGATGTCCTTCTTACGGACGCGCAATACCTGCGACCGGCCCAACCTATGAAGTCCAAGAAGAATCAGGACCTCACACTCTATTGTGAGTACCACAAGGACTCGGGCCACACAAAAAATAACTGCATCAGTCTCCGGCTGGAGATTGAGCGGGCCCTAAAGGAGGGAAAACTGCAACATCTGTTGCCGGGCGCACAAAAAGCAACCAAGCGCATTACCCCCCACAACGAGGGCACCTCCACGGGTAAGAGGACCATGTACGTGGCCTCAACCCACATGATTAATGGAGGAAAAGGAAGGCCGCGCAAAGCGGGAAGAAGACCGGGCAATGACTGGAAAGACGAGCAAGTTGTCTTTTCAAAAGTTCGAGGCGGACCGCGCGACAGGCGCGCCGTCGTTATTACAGGCCACCTAGCTCACTACTGCACCGAGCGATTATTCATCGACTCGGGCAGTACTTCTGACATCATATATGAGCAATGCTTCAACCAGTTCAATCAGGAATACAAGGATCGATTGCAACCGGTGGACTACCCTTTGGCCGGGTTCGCAGGGGAAACTGTTTTCCCCTTGGCCAAATTACTTTTCCTGTGCGCCTCACCAGCAAAAGGCACACAAGAACGGAGGAGGTGAACTTCATGGTTTTACCTCACACCTCCAAATATGACGTGCTTCTCGGGAGGGAATCCCAAGGCGACTTCAACCTGATTACATCAGTACCCCACTCTGCGGTCGGTTTCCCAACCGAAACAGGGGTCGCGATAATCTATGCACGCAGAGAAGTCATGTCGTCGGACGAGCTGCGTCCGACCAAGATAGCAAGGCCTACCCCTAGCAACCAACTAGAAAAATGGGTTCTCAACGCGAGATACCCAGAGCAAAAGATCACGTTGGGCCACGCCTTGTCCCCCAACATCAAAGCGCACCTCAAGCAGCTTCTCTTCAGGAAAAACAAGATATTTTTGCGTGGACACCCGCAGACATGACTGGGGTCCCACGCGAAGTTGCGCAACACTTCTTGAATACCTTACTAGGTATCAAGCCCGTGATCCAAGGCCAACGCCACCTTGGATCCGCAAAAAACCAGGCGATGCAGGAGGAAGTCGAAGAGCTGCTCTCCGCAAGCATCCTGCGAGAAGTCAAGTACCAGACTTGGTTGTCCAACCCAGTCATGGTAGAGAAACCATCCGGGGGCTGGCGCACGTGCGTCGATTATAAAGACCTCAACAAAGCCTGTCCCAAGGATTGTTATGCACTTCCAGAGATCGACGAAAAAGTCGATAACCTCTCCCCATTTCGATGGAAGTGCTTCCTCGATTGTTACAAAGGCTACCACCAGGTACAGATGGCAATCGAGGATGAAGAAAAAACGGCATTCCGCACACCTACCGGGAATTACTGCTATACAAAAATGCCTTTCGAACTGCGCAACGCGGGCGTAACCTATCAAAAACTAATGAACGACACTTTTCGTGGGCAAATCAGCAAAAGTGTCGAAATCTATATGGACGACCTGGTCGTCATGAGCATGGAGGAAGATACCATGCTCACCGATATCGAAAGAACATTCCAAACTCTGCGAAGCGTCAATATGAAGCTCAACCCAGGGAAATGCTCGTTTGGAATGGAAGAAGGCAAATTCCTTGGATTCATCGTAACCAAAAATGGATTCAAGGTAAACCCGGAAAAAGTTCAGGCGATCGAGCGCATGCCATCGCCTTCAACGATGAAAGAAATGCAACGACTAGCCGGCAGGCTAGCCGCACTAAACAGATTCTTGGCCACGGCTAAGTCTTATCCCTTCATCAAGACCCTGCGGAACTGCCTAAAGAAAGAACAATTCCAATGGACCGCAGAGGCTGAAAACTCTTTCCGGGAAATGAAAGAGTGTTTGATACAACTCCCAACTCTAACTGCACCACGCAAAGGTGAACCACTTATCTTATACCTATCCGCCGCAGACAACGCGGTAGGTGCAGTACTAATAGTGGAGCGAGAGGGAGTTCAAACCCCTATCTACTACATCAGCAAGATGCTCAACGACCCAGAGACAAGATATTCAATCATGGAAAAGTTGGTACTCGCACTAGTACACACGTCAAGACGGTTGCGACGTTACTTCGCAAACCATGTCATTACGGTACTGACCAACTATAGGATCGGCCCGATCCTATCCAAACCTGACATCTCTGGAAGATTAGCAAAATGGGCAATTGAACTTGGCGCGCATACGCTTAACTATAAGCCGCGCCCCGCAATCAAAGGGCAAGTTCTGGCAGATTTCGTTGCCGAGGTACCGACAAATCGCATCCAAGAATGCGAAGAAGAACAAAACCCTGCACCACCACCATCTTCTTCAGAAACCTGGGCACTTTTTACCGATGGTGCATCCAACGAGGAAGGTGCAGGCGCAAGTCTGCGACTCGTCAACCCCGATGGCCAAGAGCTTACCTATGCAATCCGCCTCGATTTCAAAAGCACAAATAACGAGGCAGAGTATGAGGCCCTATTGGCAGGGCTACATCTGGCAGTCAAGCTCGGCGTACAACATCTGGAAGCGCACGTCGACTCCTTGTTAGTTGCAGGGCAAGTGCGCGGTGACTATGCCGCAAAAGGGAATATCATGATCCTCTACCTCGAGCAAGCCTTGCAACTAAAATCAAAATTTACTTCCTTCAATATCCGTCATATCAACAGAAGTGAAAACAAATCTGCAGATGCACTGTCAAAACTCGCATCCACCAGCTTCCAGCACCTGGCAAAGGAGATACGCATTGAGATTCTGCAGAATCCCTCAGTACCCCTGCGCCAAGTCAATGTCATCCATTACGGTACAACATCATGGATGACACCAATCATTGCATACTTGCAATCAGGTGTTACTCCCGAAAACAAGTCAGAGGTATGTAAGTTGCAATACAAAGCAAGCCATTATCAAATGGGAGACGATATCTTATACCGAAAATCATACCTGGGCCCACTCCTACGCTGCATCGATCCCCAAGATGCTACATACCTTATCAGAGAGATACACGAGGGAATATGTGGCATACACGCAGGTCCACGCATGGTAGTGGCTAAAATTATGAATGCCGGGTATTACTGGCCCGTCATGCACCTGGATGCAGTCAAAGAATTGCACAAGTGTGTTAACTGTCAGCCACATGCTCCTAAGACTTTGCGCCCCAAGAACAACTTGATCCCGGTCACCACCGCATGGCCCTTTCAGAAATGGGCAGTTGATGTGGTCGGACCTTTCCCAGACGCACCAGGTGCGGTCAAATTTATCATAGTAGCTGCCGATTACTTCACAAAATGGGTAGAGGCAAAACCACTCGCCTCAATCACTGCTATGATAACAAGGAAATTCATTTGGGAACACATCATCTGCCGTTTCGGTCTACCAATGTGCATCGTTACCGATAACGGCACCAACTTTACTGCCGACGAATTTCAAAAATGGCTAGAAGAACTACATATTGAACACATATTCTCCTCAGTGGCGCATCCGCAAAGGAATGGCCAAGTTGAGAGTATCAATAAAAGTCTAGTCGAAGGCATCAAAGCAAGGTTGGGAACAGCCAGACGTGGCTGGGTCGATGAACTCCCAAGAATCTTATGGGCTCATAGAACAAGCCCAAAAACGAGCAACGGGGAGACACCCTTTAGCCTGGTCTATGGCTCAGAAGCGGTAATCCCCGGGGAAGTAGGTCTTCCTTCACCGCGGATGTTGGCTATCAACAAAATAGCCAACAATGAAGCACACAGGCTTGACTTAGACCTCCTAGAAGAAAGGCGTGAAAACGCTGCCATCAACGAGGCCAAGTACAAAACCAAGCTTGAAAAATACTACAATTCACGCGTGCGGGTCTGTACCTTTAACCCGGGAGACTACGTCCTTCGCGATAATGAAGCATCTAACGCGGAACGCCCAGGAAAACTTGCCCCCAAGTGGGAAGGACCCTACCTCATCCAAGAGGTCTTTGGTAAAGGCGCGTATAAACTACAAACGTTAGAAGGCGAAACTATCGCACGCACATGGAATGCACAACAGCTTAGACGATGTTACATGTAAGCCATGTGTTTTTACATTTTTCATGTAACAGTTCGGGCCGCAGGCCATTTGCAAGCAAATAAATAAGCAATTCAAATGTAATATTGTTTGTTACTACTATTACAAATGCGTGTTCCACTTTGCGGTATCCACAAAAACAGATTGGCAAAATCTTCATTCGCGATACCTACACAAAGTGGTGACCACACACAAATATTGTAATAGGCCAGCAAAGGCAAAACATCAAATGTCTACCCGACTGGGTACGCACATACGGGTTTAACAAAGCCTACACAATTCCTAAATCCTAACAGGATAAACACAAGAATTGACTAATACTCATACGACAAAGGTATAGAGTATACTCTAGGGATGGCAATGGGTTGGGTTTGGGACGGGTTTAGGTAATCCCAAACCCAAACCCGGTTAGATAAGCTTGTCCCAAACCCGTCCCAAAACCCGTCGGGTTTCTAGCGGGTAAATACCCATCGGGTATCGGGTATACCCGCGGGTTTCGGGTAAACCCGTTAATTTAAAAAGATTACTTGTTGGGTATACTCATCTCAAAACCCATTGGGTATTTATCGGGTAACTACTAACCGGTTACATTTTGTATTCTCATTATAAAAATATATATCAAATAACTACAATGTAAACGGAATAGAATACCTATATGTGTAAACAATGGATGTATCATATATATACATAATTAATAATATAAGAGAAATTATATCGGGTATACAATCGGGTAAACGGGTACACTTTATCGGGTAATTGGGTCGGGTAAACGGGTATACCACTAAATCCCAAACCCGTCCCAAACCCGCGAAAAAAATAAAAACTATTCCCAAACCCGTCCCAAACCCGATTATCCGACCCCAAACCCGTCCCAAATGTGTCGGGTTTCGGGTTTACCCAGCGGGTTCGGGTTTGATTGCCATCCCTAGTATACTCAACTGCGCTTCATAAAGCCAACAGAGTCATCCATCTATGCACTCACACAAAGAGTAATAGTTTTTTACATACTTTGAGCCACGCATACTTGCATATCACCTAGATATGCAAAAGGCAAATTCAGACTTAGTGTTACTCACGATAACATTAACTCATACAAGTTCAAACATGCAGGTAATACAAACACTTGTACAAATTGAACAAAAAACAATTGAACTTTATATTCAAAAAAGGTCTTACACCCATGCGGTGTACAAAGGATTTACATAAAGTTCTAACATTTACATAAGAGGAAAACAAAAAAGGGCACGCAGGCCAACCTAGTCCTACTTTGTACCGCTGGTACCCGCGCCACCTTTGCCGTCACCAGCAGCTTTTTCCCTTTCCGATTCTTCAGCATCAGCATACAACATCCGTAAACGGTCTACATAGTCGTCCGCATCCAAACATTCGTCAAGCTTCTCAATGGCAGAAATAGACATATCATAGAATGATGCAAGAGTCGCGTTAAGAAGCCCTTCGGTATCCATACCATGGAACCCAGACCGTTTATCGGTGTATTCGCCTTGAGCCAGAATGTTCATATGACCGATGCATCGGTTGTAACCAGCTTTAAAGCCAGCATCCCGGGCACGCTGCTTAATCAGGTCTATACCAGTTGCAGTCTCAGGCGCATCCAGGGTAGCCTTAACAATCTGCAACACACAGGCAAAAAGGTTATCACATGAAAATTCAACCAAAAGCAAACGTACCAGATACTTACATGCCCAATACCGTGACATCGCATCCACTCACGGTCGTTTTCAAGCTGATTGAATGAAGAAGTAAGGCTATCCCTAGCCTTAGCAGCCTCCTAGCCCGCCTTTCAGCCTCAGTCGCGTGGGCAGTAACGTCCACAAGCATGGCTTCGCGAGTCTGCACTTCAGCCTTTCGAAAACAAGAAACACAGTATGTACAAAAATTATCAAACATACTCATGAAAGCAAAAGAAAAGTTCAACAGAAAAGGCAACTCGTACCTGGAGGCTCCCAACGGTCTGGTTCAATCGGGTGCGATCAGCATTCGCTTCTTCAAGAGCCTTAAAAGCGCGGCCCTCCCTCTCCTTGGCCTCTTCAAGAGCCTTTACAGCATGAGCCCCTACCTCTTTGGCTTCTTCAAGAGCCTTTGCAGCCCGGGCCTCTGCCTCCCGGGCCTTACCAGCAACCGCTTCAGCCGCAGCTTTCTCCTTGCCCAAAGCAGCATTCGCTGCCTTGACATTAATCAGCTCCTGACGAACACGAAACAACGTTTCATTCTGTTTGGCCCAAGATACTTTCCAGCTCTTGCGCTCATCAGAAAGTTTTTCATTCCAACTCTTGCGTTCATCAGAAAGTAACTTGGCAAAGGTACGAACCTGTTTAAGCTCAGCGGTTGCAGCCCACTCCTCGGTCTGCTTATGCTTCTCAAAGGCAGCCTTATCCTTTTCAAGCTGCTCCGCACCCTCGCGAGCAGCTTTCACCAACTTTTCCGCCTCGGCCCGCAGGCGCGCAGTTTCCTCATCCTTGCGACCCAATGCCTGGTAGTCCTCCATAATGGCATTCACCAATATGGAACTCCCCACAAGCATGGAAGAGAGTTGGTTGACCTGGAGCTCACGCGGCAAGGCGCGAGCTCGGTTAACTTCGAAAGGGGTGCCTACACCACCCAAAATCTCCTTACAGAAAGAAGGATTATTTGAAATATCATCCCCCTGCAAAACACTCCAAGGGGGGCGATGATAGGTCACAGCCCGGTCCTCCGTATAGGTGCGATAATAGTACTCCAATTCAGACTCTCCAGGCTGAATAGGAGGCCCTTCATAACCCGCACCCCCAGAAGCGGAACCAGAAACCTTCTTAGTGGCAGGAGACTTGTGTTTTTCAGCATCAGTTTTCCTCTTATCACTATCCGAAAACCTTAGGTCCAAATCATCAGCATCATTTGGGGTAATCAGATTATTAGAGGAATCGACAGTATCAAAAATCTGAGACGCAGTCTTCTCCACAGTATCCTCTGCCTGCACAGAGGGGTCAGGCACCACCTTGACAAAAGGAACTGAAAGTTCCTTACTAACCCCCGCATCCGCAGCCGTGGCACGCGGGGGAGACGGAGGAGCATCAAAGATAGAAAAATCTTTGTCTTGCGGTTCTGCAAACAGAGCAACAATACCAATCAATTACAAGTCCAATGGCAAACACTTGTAAAAGTTATGAACCACTTACCAGCAACAACCGTAGGTTTCTTTTGCGTCGCACCAGTTGACCTTTTGGTCTGTATCCTCCGACGTTTTTTCTCACCAGAAGCAGCATCCTTCTCTTCTGGTTTCCTCTTTTTCTCATCAGCAGGTTTAGAACCTGCAGAGGTCCCCCTGCAGCCGCACCACCACCTGGAACACCCAAACCCTCAAGGGTGTCAGATACTACCAAGTAATCGGTATATCTGCGGTAACAAGAACGAGAGATACCTGCCACCTGCGACACCAAAGGAGGGGCAACAGAACCCTCAGGTTTTTCCTTACCGCGACCCCGCACGGGTTTCTTCACATGCTTCTTCTCCGCATGTTTCTTGGGGCTCAGTTTTCACTTCAAACTTCCCTAGGGCCCCAAGATTACCTGCATTTAAACAATCAAGCAAGCAAATCACAAGGGTGAACTTTAAACAACAAGGAAGTCTTAGAATATACCTTTGCCTTGCGGCATGGGTGCATTCAACACATCACGTGTGGGAACGCGGAAATTGCCAACAATCTCCAAGTTAAAACCTTCACGTTCCCCACACGAAAGCAACTCAACCTTGCCCTGGAAATCCGGATCAAACATCCTCCATAGGGCAGCATCCTCTGATAATACATTTACAATTCAGTAGCATGCGACAAAAAAAAAGAGAGAAAAATCGCGCAAGATAGAACTTACTGACCGCCACTCTTTTCCCGCACAACGGGCCTTGCCGTCCTGTTAGGCCTAGTCAACATCATCCGCAGCACCCACAGCTGCGAGTTATCCAGCCTCTTGAGCTCAATGGGTTTCATCCTGGAAAACCAATCAACCGACTTGGCGGTAGGAATAGCAATATCCTCCGCAGGAATGCCCTCGTTCACATTCCGCAACGTCATGTTGGCATGTACCGCAACAGCCTTAACGTAGAAGAACTTCTTCTTCCACTTCGTAATACCCTTCGGAGGGGTCATCAGCTTGGGACTCCCATACCGTTGGTTGAAAGAGAAGAATCCGGTGTTCACCGTCAACTGGTAGAACCGCCGGAAATTTGCAACAGAAATCTCCAACCCAAGAGCACGAAAGGTGTACTCAAAATTTCTAATCCGAAACATCCCAAACGGGCTCAGCTGGGACATATGTATCTGATAGAACTCCAGAACTTCGGTAACAAAAACCGTCAATGGCAATCGGAGGTTGCCATCATAGAAGAACTCAGCCCACAATGTCAGATATCCCGCCAGAGCATCGGCACCAGTATCACCCTCCTGTGGGTATATAGCCCCAAACTCTCCGGGCATTTGGATACTGGTCATCAAGATCTCAAAACCACACTTCGACCACTAAAGCACCGGTAAACCATCACCCGATGCTGCACCACCATCATCTTCATCTTCCTCCGCCGCCACCAGCGACGAGTGTTCAGGGTTCTCACCCTCCACATTGTGTGGATTCGATGGTTCAGCCATTGAGATATAGAAGGAAGAAAAGGAAATGAGTACGAAAACTCAAACAATCTCACCGGAATTTCAGAAAACTTATCGGAGAAGACGAAGGAACTTTCTCTCTCTCACCGGGAAATTTTGAAATTTTGAACAAGTGAGGGGAAACCACGATCGGTTTCCCCTTATATACTCATCACAATAAATGCGGAGGAGAAACTGAATCATCACGTCCAAAAAGAACGAATTATGCGGCGCCACGTGTTCAGCGACGGTTCCGCTGACGGTTACCACGCGCGCGTGGCCGCACACGCACCTGACATAGGAGACGTTTACACTCCTGCTATAGTGCATTTATGACCTCGGGCAGTGCAAATGTCCTTTCATTTCAGCACATGCCAGGAAATCTCACCAACTTCCACCAACTCACACGTGCGCTCAGCCACGTATGCAACAAAAAGCGACAACATTATCCAAACACAAGCGGCATGCGGTTTCTCTGGTATACCACACCATAACCCATACCGCATGTCGTTTTTTTACACCCCCTCAAAAAAGGCAAAAAATATATCCCTACATTATATAAAGGGGTATAAATATATCCTCATATACCCACGAGCACACGTGGAATATGCGGAGTTGACACACACGAGCCTGCACAGGTGTGTCAGATGCTCAGAACCAGCGTTGTTCTTTGGACTGAACCGCATCTCAGGAATAGGTAAACCGCATTGCCTTCATTTTCTTCAAGCTTCAAATCCCTCGTGTCTGGTTCACAACCACAGAGGGTGCGCAAACAACTTCTCTGTAGGGAAAAAGGGTGGGAATGTACGCGATCGCACATCAGCAACCTTGACTCCTGATCCTTCAAGAGCGACATCAAAGAGACACCTTCCTTCGAAGCGAGTCTTCTGAAAAAGACCGCAGACACTCATGAGTAGCTGCGGCGAAACGCAACCCCGCAAATGGCTGCTACGGAAGAACCACAACTAAGTCATCACGCAGATGAACAAAGCTAGTTCAAGGAAAACTGTTTTCTATTGAAGCGTGAAGGAAAGTGGCTATAAGACAAGCACGAACGAGATTTCCAATCATATAGAGAGATCTCGTCGAGCAACAACCGCACAACATAGTGGCAACAAGTCTGCTTATGACTTTGTTTGCCCACTTGTGAGACGGATTGAATAAACAATGGTGGGCATAACCATGCCTATAACCATGTTTATTTGACCATTATCCAGATTCAAATTGTTCGACCAAACACGACCAACAGTGACGCAAGTATCTCACATTGTTCAGCCAAACGTGGCCAACAATGCCACGCAACGAGGTAACCGCAAAGGTCGTGCGGTTACTTGAGAGCCAATTGGAAGAACATGAACACCCCCCAAAAAAGGGATCATCATTACATGTCCAATTGCTGAACATAGAGCTTGAGCAAAGGTACTCATACCATTGCATCAGCTGCCGCAGAGGTTACAACTAGAGTTGCGGCTGCGGATAGCTTCCGCCACCATTACAAAAGTTGGTCTGAAGACCACTCTCTTCTTCATTCACCATCTCAGAGGTTGGTTAGAAGTTTGTGGACATCTTCAGCCACACTCTCAGAGGTTGGTTCGAAGTTTGTGGACACTTCCAGCCAAGATCTCAGAGGTTGGTTCGACACACCACCAGGTGGCACCCAACCCTGATGACATCAGAAACAGGTAGCCCATGCTACCAGATCAAAACCCTAGGCTGAGAATTTCGTATCAGACGAAACTTTCTCACCGGTACGGAAGAGGCGTCACACGACTCTACCAGATATCCAGCTTAATTTACGAAGAACAAGAGCCATCTACGTGGCCTAGAATCTTCTCCAGACTCCAAACTACCTTCTAGACACCATAGTTCAGTACTCCTCCCACATGCAACTTGCATATGGCAGCAACACTAGACTAGGGGGACTTGAAGGGGTATGGTCCCAGATCTCGCGTCAGCATGACCGCGAGTGACCATTACCCTTATCAAAACCCCCACTAGCTAACAACTTATCTGTGTCCGTGCGGGTACGCGCGAACACAGCGGTCGAATCCAATCTGCCCAATGATGGAAGAGGACTTACCTGGAATATGAGAACGGTATAGCAATGCGGCGCGGCGCCGCATCTGGTGTATGAGAACGGAAGTATTCATAGCGATGCGGCCTAGCACCGCATCCAGTGAAAACTTCTATCAATACAAGGGAGCTGGATAACAGCAACAGTCACCACAAGTGGCGATGCGGCCTGGCACCACATCCCACAGTCTTCGCCATAATGAGAAGGCGGGAACAACAGCAGTTACCGCAGGCAGCGAGGCGGCGCGGCACCGCATCCTGCCCATGAGGCAAGTGGGACTGACATCGTAGAGCAAGTGGCACCAATGACAGTCGCCTGTCAGACCACACGTAAGCAACAGACTGACACTGCAGTAAGACGTGGCTTCACCTCCACAACCGACAAGTCTGACACACCTGCATAAGGGCTGCACGTCGTCAGTCTGTCCTTTCAGCTCCTCCTTCCATCCTCGGCTATAAATACCAACCCCAAACTAGGTTTGAGGTATCTCTTCACAACTCTCTCACTACTACTACTATCACACTTTGCTTCCCAAGCAAATTACTGATTCTCACGCCGAAGAGTGGTAACAAGGAGCACCCCCCACCCCATCCTCCTTGTTACGAGTCACGCCTTGTTTCCTTGTGCAGGAGATCAACCGGCGGACGATCCAGCCAGCGATCCTCGGGAGGAAGGGATTAACCCTTATTGACGAGACCAGTGTGTTAACCATGCCCGGTTAACCATTGTTTCATCAGATAAGATATGGGAGGGGAGTTTGAGATTATAACAACCCTAAACCGACACCCTCGTAATATTTTTCTCACACCCAAATATATTTTAAAATAACCCATATGTCTTAAAATACACCTCGTATGTGAAAACCGAGCCCAAAATACGTTATAATATTAAAAATAAATAAAAAACAAAGAAAATGGGTTTCAGGCGGGCCGCGTAAACCTTAGTTAACCCTTACGTGGGCCGCGACAACTTAAAGACCAGGCGAGCTCCGGTGATGCCACGTGTCCGAACGCGTGTTGAACCTATGTAATGACCCGGATCACCTAAACCCTACTCAGGCTACTACGCGGGCCGCGTAAGCCCTGGTCTTGTTTTACGCGGGCCGCGACAAGGTCAAGATCAGGCCCTATATAAAGGAGGCCTCGGATCTTCAGTCTACTCGCTCAATTTCTTTTCTTTCTTACGAATTCTCACATAGTAGAAGCTATACACGGGTATAATACCCCCTAAATAACGAGGTTCTGCTCCGTTGTAAGTATTATAACCCATGGATATGTATTAAATACTCTGCCCGATTGATCTAGGGTTCCGTAACGGCTGTCGTGGTTCTGCCCGACGTAGTCGTTGGAATGCCGTCTCGGGGAGAGTATTGCTAATGTTAAAATGGGTTATTATACTAACACGCGTGCATTTGTGTAATTTATAGATTGTCACCAGGAAACCCTAAAGGATAATCTAAGACAGCAATGTGAGTAATCTCCTTTTTGCAAACTGTTTTTACAAAACCTCACTTAATTAATTATATATTAAGCAGTTATTGAGTATTTGTAAGAATACAATTATCATGAGTATGTTGGGGTTTTGTATACAAAATTTGTTACCACCTGGTCAAGGAGTAACATTTCCACAAGTCGGGTCTGACAGTACCATGGATGTTAATTGATATAACTTGGAAACAAATGTAATTGCGAGACCGCCCTCAATACTGTACAATGGTTTTTATTAAAACTTGATTGAACTGGGATTCATTCACCAGTATTTCCCACTGACAAAATGTTTTTAAAACGCGTTTCAGGTAACAAAATGTGAAAGCCAAATAGAAGCCAGCTGGACAGCACTGAAGGCTTGGAAAAGTGGCAATAAAGTTACCTAAAAGAAATAGATGTTTTTCTTAAATAAAAATATGATTTATTCCTATGAAAATGCGTGTACTGAAAACTTGAGTTTTATCCCATGTGTTTAATATGATGAAAGTGTGGTATTTTACTCTGATAAAATATTTCCTAACTACGGTCCTGATGTAAAATCCGCTGCCAAATTAGACAAAAACAAGATACCACCGAAGCTGGCCGCAGCCGTCCGTTCCCGGGTTTGTAACAGGGGGACGGGGGTTGTGACAGAGATGGTTTGGTTATGTTAGGGGGAGGCAGGTGACGACCATAGTTAGAACAATGGAAACTCTCAATGTTTAGACTGGAGGGTGTGGGAGGGACTTTATCAACGTCATGTCAACACCACCTCACACAGGGGCTTTAAGGCCTCTCCCCTTAACTTAAGGGTGTGGGATAAAGCCCCTTCAAGCTATACCCCCCCCTATTTAACCAATCCTTCATCGATAAAGCCCCCTTGTCTCCTTTACCATGTTGGCGAAACCACCTATGGCGCCCCTAGTTGAATTGGTGGGTGTGGGTCGATGGCGCCAGGTGGCGCTATAGGGGCTGAGGTGGCCCTGGTGGCGCCTCCATACCCTCCGGCCTTGGGGGGGGGGGGAGGAGTAGAGCCAGGCGGAAATTGACTTGGAATAAGTGTATTTGTCAGGATTTGCTAGACTTGCACCTTTTTGAGGACATGGTCGAGATAGCACTTCGTGGAGACGTAGAATTAGGGTTAAAGACTTTTTAGAGGATGATACGGTTTTGTATTAGTTTCTTGATTTAGGAGCTTAGTTTCTTTAGTCTATTTTGATGGCCTATGAGTATTTTCACCATTTTTTTTTCTTCTAGCTTGATGGCTTAGTAGGAATATATTTAGTATTTTTTTTATGTGGTTATATGTCTAATACTTGTTTTTATTGTATTCTTTTGCCTAGATATGATTTTGGAGCTGGTTCTATCCCCTAGGATAGAGGTAAGACTTGTCTACATCCCACCCTTCCCGGACCCTATCAATAGCTTGACTTTGAGTGGGACTATACCATGTACGATTGATTGATATGTTCAAGAGTAAAGTACAATTTCAATCCATGGGGTTTACGCCCAATCGCAGGTTCAACCCTCATTTGTAAAAATTCAACAAGTCAGTCTTTGTGGTTGTCAATTGCTAGCAATCAAGTCCCTGTTAACATTTTCTGTTAGTCAAAGGTTAGTTGACTAGGGTAAAGTTGTCTTTTACCTTCTAATTTGAAGGGCAATTTGGTCAATTCAATTTATATACCCCAAATGCAGAAATCATCCTCCATATGTTTAAAATGAGGGTTGAACCTGCGATTGGGTGTAAACCCGGAGACTGAAACTCTACTTTACTCTATGTTCAAAACCCTTAGCATCTCTAAATCAAATGTTCTAATCCGGTTACTGTATTTCAAGATCGTCCACGAATAATCCAGCTTGTAAAAGCTATTTATTTTCAAACAAAACGTGTATTTTAGGAACCAAATTAACATACTCAGTAAATTACAAATTCAGAAATAAAATAATGATGAACAATT
The DNA here is from genome assembly GCF_002127325.2 of Helianthus annuus. Lineage (NCBI taxonomy): Eukaryota > Viridiplantae > Streptophyta > Magnoliopsida > Asterales > Asteraceae > Helianthus > Helianthus annuus. The sequence continues at coordinate 132,085,104 of NC_035433.2, read as the reverse complement.
TCCGTAACTAACAGTATGATCCTTCTTTACATCTCTTAAAACTATCACAAAATGGAGATCTAGGCGATCGCCTTGTGACGAGCAGTAGACGCTGAAGAAGAAGGCTTGAATGCGAACACCATCAGAACAGCCATAATGAAGATCGGCAGCAGCAGCAGCATCAGCGGCGGTGGAGGAAGAGGCGGTAGTATCAGAGGCAGTATCAACAACGACGCCGCTAGGCCTACCAGCACCAGCATTGATTCCAAGCTGAAGTAGCTGCTCCTGTTCTTTGATTTTGGTTTCGATATCATCATCATTTTTTTATCTCCATAGCTGTAACTATTTGATGATGATGATGATCGGTGCTTTTCGTACTCCTGCTGCACCACCGTTGTAGTAATACCACCACCACTACCGCTGCTGCTGCTGCTGCGTTTATGAGAGCTCATATTCATATTCATTCTTCTTACTTCCATAAATTAGATCTACTCAAATTTATTTTGTCAAAGTTCTTCACTGATTTCTAAACACATGTGGAATTGAATCTCGACTGATTCGAGATCTGTAGATTTTCAACCTGTAATTCGTGCATCATAAGAGTCAGATCGGATCATAAACAACAATTCAACATCATCATCAAATTCTAAACCTAAAATCTACAGATTAAGAAGACTATAAGGATCCGTTTGTAAGAACAAAGGTTACGTACAGTAATGCAATTCATCATCATCATCACCAAATTCTAAACCTAAAATCGGCAGATTCTACAGATTAAAATCATCAATTTTCAACATATCAAACGCAGTTATGAATCTAGAATGAAGAATCGACAGATTCGAACATCAAAAACTCTAGAATCATCATAATAAACGCGTAACGATTCTCATCATCATAATTTAAATCTAAATCCAACACGCTTACAGATGTTCTAAGCAATCTAAACATCTAATTCATTTCTGAATCTAGAATCGCCAGATTTGAAATGCAAACGCTCAAAAATTCAAATCCACCGGTATTATCATTATTAATTTATTATTATTTTAATTTTCAAATACATCAATGCATGACGACTCTCAACATCAACAATCACACTCTGAATCTAAAACAACACGCTCACAAACCTTCTAAACAATCAACGATTTTCAGTTTTTCAAACTAATCACACGAAGACGCACTTCCGAATCTAGAATCAACAGATTTTGAATATCAAAAGCTTTAGAACAAACACGTTACGATTGTCATCAACAATCATCATACTCTGAATCTACAACAAACGCATTACGATTACATGATGAAACGAGATTCGTAAGACGTTACCTGATGAATCAGCAAACGAATGTGTTTCTGACGAAGAGATTTGTGAGATGAGAATGAGGAGGATTGATTGAATTTGATGAAATTGAAATCCATTGGCGTGAAGTATGGGTTCAGTGAATTTAGCAGAACAAGTGGGGCTGCAAGTAGTTTCCTTTTTTGAAACTGTGGGTGTGGTTTTCTAGACCGGCTGGGTTCGTCGTAACTAGACAATATCTTCGGTACCTGTCAACACTTTTTACCCTTTTAGACCCATCATCATACGTTAACCATTTTTCAACCATTAAATTTTTATTTTTGTTTTTATTTTTATTAAATAAAACCTTTCTTGATTTGGTAACCTAACCTATATGTGTGGATATTGGATATAATCTTTATTTTATTTTTTTTTCTTTTGTGGGAGAACATATAGGTATTGATTTTTGTTTGTTTGTGAAGTGAAACAATTGAAAATCACACGTTTTAAAAACGGCTTCCTCTATTCTCACATCTCAGAATCTTATTTTCACATTTCTTTTTCCTTTATCTCTATCTATATATATATCTATGTATGTGTCGAGAGAGGTAGAGAGGAGGGGTGTGTGAATATTAACTTTCTTTAAAAACTAGTTTAAACCAGCTTGTATTGTCGGTTGAACTGGTTATTGGAGACATTGTTGGTACAATAGAGCCTAGTCTAACTAGGTACTGGTTTAGTTTTTGAACCGTTAGAAAATCTGATATTATTGGTGCATATCGATGAACAAGTTTGTAGCCATGTTCTTGAATCCGTAGCTTTTGTAGCCATGTTCTTGAATTGGTAGCTTACATGGTGGATAATCTTTATTTTTGTTTGTTTTTGAAGTGAAATAATTGAAAATTAAAAATGGAACACACGTAAACAATGTTGTAAAAACCTGCTCAAACTGGCTTGTAAGTTATTGGAGACATCACCGATACAATAGAGTCCGATCTGATTAGAATACTGATTTAATTTTTGAACCGATCTAAATAAACCAGTTTGTAGCCATGTTCTTGAATTGGTAGCTTACATGGTGGATAATCTTTCTTTTTTTTTTTTTTCTTATGTTGAAAGGATATTGGTATTTGTTTTTCTTTGTCTGTGAAGGGAAATGATTGAAAATTAAAAATGGAATACATGAAATCTTATAAGAGTGGTTTGAAGGTTGGTCTGTGGGTTTATTAAAATAATACGAGTGTTGTCATTTTTATTTTTTAATTGAGATAATTATTTTTAAAGTTTTGCAACTTTTAAGGTAGAAAGTCGTCTATTTAAGGTTTTTCGGATCGCAAGTGTGATTTTATTATAAAAAAGCCTGCAACTACCAGCAAGGAGCCAGCAGAATTCAGACCACATTTACATCATATAACCTTGTCAATAATATTAAGATGACACCACATGCTACATTCCATTCCAATTAACAGAATTTTGAAACTTGTAGATAGAAAGTAGTTTATTTAAGTGATCGTTTAGATTAGAATATATATGTCCATGTTCATTACCATGAATGTAATTGTTTGCCAATTTGTGTTAGGTCATTTGATAGAGACATATATTTTTTAAAGGAAGGTCTTAGATTCAAACCAGGATAAAATAAGAATTTTGTAATATTTAGTGTGACGTAGAAGAGTAATATTTGCCACTAAAATATTTAAATGTAATTGTTTAAGTAATCTGGAATTTTAATTAAGGCGGGAGGTATTTAGAAATATAATAGGGTAGATTTTTTTGGATTTTCAACGAACTTATAACCTAATAAGGAAATTTATTCTGAGTTGGTGCATGTTTCTACTTAGGGATGAGATCAGCGGTACCGTACCAGCACCAAATTTTTGAAAAAGTGGGTACCGAATCTATCGGTACAGTATCGAGTCAAATACATCGTTGGTCAACCTAAAGGTACTCTCTTAAGATGGCTATTCTAAGACTGAAAGCTAGAATCCACATAAGGTATCGAACCCATGACCTTTTGTGTGTAAACAAGGGGTTTTACCACTGCACTAGGCTCACTTTCATTGTTATGGGGTTCAACTAAATTATTACATGGGGTCCATAGACAATTTTATATACCGTTTCTAATACTTTTTAAAAAAAGATTGGGGTTCGGGGACCCCGTTCCTCGTAACGTAGGTCCGCCCCTGGTTATTGTGACTTGCTATGTGTCACACAAACATAGATTAGATTTAAAATTATTCTAAAACTGGCTTAAGGTTAAAATCATATTCATCACTTCATAGCATAATTGCAAACTTATATTCATTTAGCACTGATAAAAAAATTCCCTATGGTTGCTAAAGATCGAGAACAAGATTCTGTATAAACAATTTTTTATTACATAGACTTTAGCATATTGCAAACATTGTATATAAGTGTATAAGAGTTTGTACGTAACTTGTAACTAAATTCAGTGACGGATCTAGAAAATCTTTATAGGGGCAACATTTCATATAAAAAGGGGTAACATAATTGGAAAAAAAGTCAATTTTTTCCAAAATTTACACTAACGTCGGAGCGTTAAGGGAGGCTAACCCTATTAACAAGCTAGGTCCGCCCCTGACTGAATTCAATACTTAACAAGCTCTAGAGATAAATTCATTGAATATATAGAATTAAGAGTTAAATGTCATTTTAGTCCTTGTGGTTTTGGTCATTTTGTCAATTTAGTTTAAAGGTTTCATTTTTCTCCTGTGGGCCCAAAAAGGTTTCACCGTTGTCATTTTAGTCCACTGGGTTAACTTTATCCATTTTTCTGTTAACGATAAAGGCAATTCGGTCATTTTTCATGTAATTATGTTAACTAGAAGGGCAATTCGGCCATATATAATGACCGAATTGCCCTTCTCGTTAACAGATAAAATGAATGAAGTTAACCAAGTGGACTAAAATGGCAACGATGAAACTTTTTGGACCCATAGAAGAAAAATGAAACATTTGGACCAAACTGACAAAATGGCCCAAACCACAAGGACTAAAATTACATTTAACTCTAGAATTAAACATTGAACAATAGAATATCTTTATTATTTATTTTTTCGTGTGTGCTTAACCAGTTTTTTTTTTTTTAACGGCAAATTTGAATCACTAACAGACCACTGGAGTATCATCGTGCCACCAGCGTGACACGTGAGATTACTATTTAGACCCATAAGCATACGTAAGTATTTAGTGACGTGACACATTAAATTGGTTTCATGTGTAAAGTGTAAACTATAATTTGTGACCTTAGTTTAGTATTTTTATGTATGCATATACCGAGTTAGTGTAAGCTAATGCTAAAAATAGTTATTGTCATTTTAGTTGATTTATTATTTGAGGACAACACAATTTTATGAATGAGACGCTTCGCATATTATTCTAAAATTAGCTTGAGGTCGAAATCATATTTAATTATTTATTATAGCCCAATTGCAAAATTCAAATGCATAATATGGATAACATCATATAAAATCTTTATAGATGAGTGATGGATCTAAGAATTTTCTTCAAGGAAAAAGACATGCTATAAAGGGTTAAGTCAAATACACGAGGCTAAAATGGGTTAACCCAAAGCCAGTCGAGTCAAAAGACTTACATTAAATTCACTCGTATTAAATTCACCCGTCCTATAATAATAATAATAATAATAATAATAATAATAATAATAATAATAATAATAATAATAATGTCACAAATCACTCAGAGAACACATATTATCTATAAATACATCATATCTTGCCATTTTATTTACCATTTTTTGTATAAATTATCTCACTATAAACAATAATTGGATATGAAAACAATAATTGGATAATTTCAACTTTTATATTGGATTTGGTTTGGTTGTCAAGGCCATGGCTTAAGGGTAGTTGTGAGTTAAATCAAGAGGTGGGTAAGGTGGGTAACTATATATAATAGTAACTAAGTTTTAAAAGTGTTTTAATTAGATTATTTAAGTTTTAAAAGTGTTCTAATAATGTCAATCAACATTCATTTTTTATTTAAACTAAGGGCTTTTACATCCATTTCATAGGTAACCGTGGTGATCTGGATTTTTGTTTTTTTCCCTTTTATTTGATACTAACGTTGAGTGATGACGTGGATTTTAACTTGTTTTTTTTTTTTTTACTTTTAATGTAATTAAATTGTTTTTGTTTTTAATAAATATAATTTCATATATTAAAATAATCCGACTCTAGCATCTTATGCAACATTTTTCACTTGACATATGAAAAAAAGGATATGGCTCGATTTGAATGTTAAGTTATCTAATTGGGACAAACACTTTTGAAACTTGGTTACTATTATGTGACATTTTCCCTTTTTAAGAGGGTGTTTAGGATTGAGTTAGAAAATGAATTATTAACTTATTGGTTTTATCGAAAAGCCAATAAGTTAAAAAGTGTTTGGCAATCCTTAAAGTTCTTTTTTATTTTGGCTTTTTGATTAAAAGTAAAAAGTTGTTTAAAAAAAACCATAAAATCTTGGTTTTTTAAATGACTTTTAGCTTTTGATTAGAGTTAAATGCATGGATAGTCTCTGTGGTTTGTCATTTTCTCACCTTTAGTCACTAATTTTTTAAAATTACAGCTATAGTCCCCAACTTTTCAATTTTTGTTCCCGGATAGTCCTTGTGCCTAACATCAGTTGGTTTTCTCAGTTAAGAGTGCGTGAAATGACAAAAATACTATTTCCTTAAAAAGGGCTAACCACAGGGACTATCCGAGCATTTAATAATAAATAAAAAAAATAAAAATCTAATTTTTTTTTTGGACAGCAACAACGAAACTTTATTCCTCAAAAACGAAGACCCAATGCATAGCAAGATGCTATACGTCACATCTTCCAACTCAAGAGTACAACCCGGATTACAACCAAACTCAAACAGCAAAACAAAAACTAAATCTAGGATCGTAAACAAAACAACATAGGCATGATATTATCGTTTTATGGTGGGTCGTTCCAAAATGTAAAGTTTCTCCATTCGAGCCATGTTATACCGGTATGCCGAGACCTTAACTTGATCCAATCAAACGCTTCTTCCTTTATTTCTTCCGCCAGTTTTCCCGGGTTTGTGAGTGCGTCGTTGAAAGCTTTATTATTTCTGTTCTTCCAGAGGTGCCACCCGGCTAAGAGGTGGATTGCAAATATTATTTTTACCTTGTTTCTAGGCCATTCAGACTTCTCTTGAATTCTTGTTTTTATATCTTCATCGTGACTTCTGATCGGTATCTTCATCCAAGACCATAGATGTAGCCATACTTCTTTAGCAATCGGGCATTGTATGATAATGTGGTTTGCGGTTTCGGGAGCTAAACCACAAACCTTGCATACCGTCGACCCCATCTGAACTCCCCTTTGGCTCAAAGCCACTAGTGTTGGTATCTTTTCTTCCATTGCTCTCCATACAAAGAGGTTTACCTTTGCCGTGGCGATCTTGCTCCATTCCAAACTGCTTGGTACTGCGTTCACATCGATAATACCGGCCAATTCCTTTCTGACCTCCTTCACCGAGTAGCCTTTTGTTGTGTTGTTTTTCCATCTCCATATGTCCTCATTCTGGCCTACTGTTTGCTGCACTAATAGTTGTTTCAGTCCCTCCCATTCGTTCTTTTCTTCGATGCAGTTGGGGAGTCTACACCACTGCCAATCCCACCACAAACCGCCTTGGCTCGTTTTATAATTTTGTTGTACCTTACTCCTTTTGTCTTTAGCCAAGCCGAAAGTAAGCGGGAATTCATCTTTCAAAGGTCTGTTGGATGCCCACGTGTCCAACCAGAAAAGCGTTTTGTCCCCTATCCCCACCTTGCTCCTTAGACTATTCTCAATTGAAATACCAACCTTCTCGAACTCCTGTTCCATTCCAATAATCGCTTTCCAGACTCCGGTTAGTGTTTTCTTTACCGGGACATTTTTAATCAACCTCCTATTTCGGTGGATTGCTTCTATTGCCTTTACCCATAGTTGCTCCGGTTCCGCTTTGAGCCTCCACCTCCATTTCGTCAATAATGCCATATTCATTTCTCGGATTCCCCCCACGCCGAGACCACCCATGTTTTTTGACCCTATTATTCTTTCCCATTTCATCCATCGGATCTTATTTGCAGCCCCACCTCCACCCCAAAGGAAACGTCTTCTAATTCCTTCTAGTGTTTTAATTACCTTCTTCGGGGCTCTATACAAGGATAGAAAGTAATTTGGTAAAGATCCCAACACCGACTTGATTAGTGTAAGTCTACCTGCAAACGATAACAACTTTGCCTTCCAAATTGACAATCTTTTGTTAAATTTGTCTATCACATCTTTCCAATTCCCAACCCTGTTCATGCTTGATCCCACCTTTAAACCCAGGTAGGTAAAAGGCAAACGACCTGCCTTGCATTTCATTGCTTGGGCCATAGACTCGATTTCTCCTTCGTCTGGGCCGATCCCATATAGGAAGCTTTTTTTGTGGTTCACTTTTAGTCCCGACATAAGATAGAATAGCCTCAATATTCTTCGTAGCGTCTTTAAATTACTCTCGTCCCATGTTCCCGTAAAAATGGAATCGTCCGCAAAAAACAAATGTGATAAACAGGGCCCATTATTAGGTAGAACTAAACCATTGTACATACCTGATCCTTTCGCCTTTTTCATCAGAACGTGCAAGCCCTCCATAGCAATCGTGAATAAGAACGGGGACAGCGGGTCCCCCTGTCTTAAGCCTCTCTTATATTGAAACTCCCCCGTCGGAGATCCATTGACTAGAACCGACGCTTTCCCGGAATACAAAATGCCCATCATCCAAGTTTTCCATTTAGAAGGGAATCCCATATGCGTGAGGACCGTAATTAAGAACTTCCAGTTTAACGTGTCATATGCTTTCTCTATGTCTGCTTTGAACAGGAAAATCCTCTTCTTTTGTTTCTTCGCCCAGGATACCACTTCATTTAAAATCAAAGGGTCGTCCACAATGTTACGGTTTGCAATAAAGGCGGATTGCTCATTTGATACAACACTATCGAGCACACCTTTCAAACGGTTTGCCAAAACTTTCGAGATGATCTTGTTAATGACTCCTATCAATGATATGGGTCTGAAATCGGATAAAGTAACAGGATCGCTTACTTTCGGAATAAGTGATATGAAGGAGGCACTGCAAGATTTTTGAATGGACCCGTGCACATAAAACTGGTCCAGCAGATCCAGTATGTTGTTCTCCAACTTGTTCCAGAACTCCTTTATAAACAAGAAAGTGAACCCATCTGGGCCTGGTGCCTTGTCTGACCCACACTCCCACACAGCGGCTTTGACTTCTTCCTTTGAGAACTTCTCAATTAATAGTTTTGCTTGATTCTCGGATATTTTCGAGAAGCCATCAGACGGCATTCTCGGTCTATTTTCCATTGGTTCAGTGAACTTCTTCCTCATATTCTCTTGAATGTGCTTCATTACCGTGGGTGGGTCTACAACCCATGTTCCATCAATCCAAATGCGCGAGAGTTTATTTCTCGCCATATTGCAGTTCATCACCGTGTGAAAATATCTTGAGTTCTCATCCCCTTCCGATATCCACCTTGTTCTCGCTTTCTGTTTATAATCTTTTGCCTTCCTTCGAAACCATTCCCTTATCTTGTTCTTACTTTCTCTCCACTTTTCGATCTCGGCTTCCTCGAGTTCTCTTTCCTCCGCATCTGCGTCCAGCTTTATTACCGATTCAGTAGCTTCCCTGTACTCTTTTTCTTCAGTCTCCTTACTTTCCTTTCGCCATTTCTTTAACTCTTCTTTAATGTTCTTTAACTTAGAACCCAGCATTATGTCTTTGAAGTTATCTTCAACCAGAAGATCAAAACCCTTTTCTATTGCCTCCACCGCACCCGGGGACTCCATCCAACTGTTAAAAAATCTAAACAGGCACGACCCATAGTCCGCCCAACCAGTTGCTAGAATCAAAGGGCTGTGGTCGGATAGTGTTCTTTCCATGGCTCTAAGCGAAGCGTTCGGCCACTTTGCCATAAAATCGTCGCTAACCAAGGCACGATCTATTTTACTCAATTTTTTCCCATCCCCAGACATAAACGTGAACTTCCTACCAGACATTGGATACTCGAGCAAGCCCGCAGTGCAGATAAAGTTATTGAAATGTTGGGCGTTGTTACCGTCAAAAATGGAGTTCCATCTATCTTCTGGCACCCGAACTTCGTTAAAATCACCGATGATCAGCCACATGCCTTGAATTGAGCTTCTTAGGGCCAACAGCTTTTCCCATACTTGTCTTCTCTCCGAGCCGGTACTTGGAGCATATACATTTGTCACCACCAAGTCTGTGTTTTCTCCACTCAACTTCCCTTTCACCAGTATGAAATTTTGGTCCACTACTTCCATGTTTTTTTTTGAATAAACTTGGATTCCAAATTGACACCAAACCCCCTGACCTCCCCATTGCGTCTACCTTAACATATTCCAAAGCCGAGTTATTCCAAAGACTCCGAATTTTTGCCTCCGGCATGTTGCTCATCTGCGTTTCCTGAAGAGCAATAAAGCCCACGTTATTTTCCTTTATCAAGTTCCTGACCATCGTTACCTTGCCCGGACCTCCTGCTCCTTTCATATTCAAAGATGCCCAATTCATTTTGCCATTGCATCCACCTGTTCATCATAGATGACCTTTGTTATTTGCTCCTTCATTTTTTTCCAAATCGATACCAAGGATGTTCCCAACTTCCTCTGTGGCACTTAATTCCTCATTCCTTTCTTCCGTGTTATCTGAACTCGCGATATGCTCTGGGTTTGTGTCTGGTGCTAATGTGGAATCCGATTCTGTTTCATCTTGCCAATCTGACTCGTACTCATCGTCGAGTGTGTGTCCCCTATCTTCCCATTGATCCTCCATTTCTCGTGACAATTTTCCCCTTGTTTTGTTTCTTCTCATTTTAAACTTCATCTTTGTTGATCTCTTCCTAGGGTTTAACCTGGATTCATCCGACAATTCTATATTTATATCCGGGCCTTTGTATTTCCTAACTTGGCTACTTGGCTTTAGGGCATTGACCCTTACATCATTGATCAGGCTCCTCTTTCTTTTCTTATGGACCACTTCATTACATACAGTGTGCTCTTCTTGGGCCGGTCCAGTAGGCTCATTTGATTTATTAACCAAAACCTCCACGTGTGCTTCAGTTTGACTATTTCCCTGTGTACCTTCATTATTCAAAAAGTCCCCGGAATTAATACTTTTATGTGACGGGACATCGGGTATTGTGTCAGAGTTACCGAGGCCACCATTCTTTGTTTCTTCCGAGATATCCGCCATCCTAGGTGACCCATTGGGTGACTCCCCTCCCCCGGACCTTTCATTTCCCCCAGGTGACGTTTGAGATGACTTCCCTTCCGTTCCTTGTGTATCCTCCGGCATTGCCTGGTTTACTGGTTCCTTTTGATTTTCCGGCGACTGTACCTCATTCAAGCCGGATGTCCCTGCTGATTGCTTTTCATTGGCTTTGTATATGAACCTAGGTGCCCAAGACTCATTAATCTCTGAAATCCATACCTCAAAGTTCTGCCCTTTCCATGTGATCCTGGTCTTATCCTCAATTTTTTACCTTGATGCAATAGGATGCCAACCACGTCCATGGCTAGGTTTAGGTCCCATATGTCTGCTGTTGAACCTCCAATCACCCTGCCGTATCTTCCCGCTATCTCGTTCATAGTTTTATTGCACCATAGTTGTAGGGGCACACCTTTAATTGATAGCCAAGCCACACGTTGATATGGTATCATTTGCCCCTCCCAGACTTGTAGGTTTTCCAACTCCTTCTCCCATACCCTTCTCGTTCCTTCAAGGAAATCCGTCATAACCTTCTCTTCGTTAAAGGTGGCAATGAAGCTTAAACCACCAGTGAATCTTAGGGCACCCCCATGATTCTCAACATGGGTCCTTAGTGTATGTGCTTTCCTTAGCCCCTCAAGGTCTTTGAAACATCCCACAAACGACCTTCTTATCCACTGTTTGCATGTTTCAGCCTCGCTACTAAAGTGAATCACCTCGTTGTTTTCCGGTTGTAGATTATTGCCTTTCTTGATGCCCAGCAGAACATCCCTCCAATGACTTTGACCTCCCCCATAGCCCGTTCCATATTGTGCCTTTTCTTGCTCCCCATCTTGTCTCTGGTTTGGCTGCCCCTGTTTGTTACCTACTGGATCTTTACCCTTATTTTGCCATTGGAAACCTTTACTATTCTTCATCTTCTTGTTGACGTAGTTGAACTTTGCGATATTAGCCTTTAATCTTGCACTTTTTACGTCCAGCATGTTGATTGCTTTCACGAGCTTATCCGCATCCCGTACAAACGCAAACCTTAAGAACCCAAATCTTCTTCCCATGGTATCCTTTTTCTTTGCAATATAGGCATCGACCAGCCACCCTAGGTTTCTGCATTCGGTCCACAGATCTGCATCCGTCATCCATGTTGGGATGTTAGTGACATAAAAGGTTGTAGCATCTTCTTTTCTAGGTTTTCCATCTAATCGCTCATCCCTTCTAGGGTTCTGCTCTTTAGGTAGCTCTCCTTCCTCTAACTCCCCTTCCATCCGGCTATACTATTGAATCTTTTGCACCACGTTTTAATAAAAATCTAATTAATAAGTCAAATTTCAAATGGGCCACACAACCTACCCAACCCTCACCCTAACCCCTCGCATCTTCTTCTTCTACTCGACATCCATCACCCACTTGCAATTTCGAGAGCGGTAATTTCCTCAAATCACCACAACCGCCGTTAAACCGCAGTTTCATCAGATTAGGCTTCAATGCCGGCTTCTTCTGCTCCTCGTACATCAGGTCCATGGGGGTTTTCTTTTTAATTCCCTCAAATTTCTTTTTTTTTTTTTGTAGGTAACCGGAGCAGTCACGATGCGTGACGCCGTTGGCTATACCAGAATTTTTTTTTTTACCAAAACAGAGCCTTGTCTGCCCCATTGATTTTGAACCCAGTTCACTACAATTAGCAATAATGATGAACAGTTCATATCGTTCTGATGATTAACTCGTATTGAACCAATACCGAATTTTTTTTTCTTACCAAAATGGAGCCTTATCTGCCATTTGATTTTAAATACAATTCATTACAATTAACAATAAATAATGAATACAAGCTTTAAATATACATATGTATTCCACTGGACCATTATGGCTTCCGAATAGAATACCAATTTTAGCAATCATGTTGCTCTAGGGTGACAAATTTCATATTATATGGAATTGATGTGAACATAAAATGGAAATAACGATTAGAAAGAAGTGTTGCAGGTGTGGGTTTGGGTGGAGACAGAAGTGGGTGGTTGCAGGTGTCGGTTTGGGTGGAGATAGAAGTCAGTGGTTGCAGGTGCGGTGGAGGTGGAGGTGGAAGTGGGTGATGGTGTGGAGAAGGAGGGGTCTTGAAATTTGACTTATTAATTAGATTTTTATTTTTTTATTTATTAAATGCCCGGATAGTTTCTATGGTTTGCCCTTTTTAAGGAAAGGGTATTTTTGTCATTTCACACCCTCTTAACTGAGAAAACTAACTGATATTAGACACAGGGACTATCCGGGAACAAAAATTGAAAAGTTGGGGACTATAGCTATAATTTTAGAAAGTTAGGGACTAAAGGTGAAAAATGGCAAACCACATAGACTATCCGGGCATTTAACTCTTTTGATTATTAAAGTACCAATCTATCCCTTCTAATACACAAAAGGGTAGCCAAAAACCACTTTGTGAATTACTAAATTATTGCAGATGAATCTGCTCCTAAAAGACAAAAAGGGAGCCAAAAATCACTCAATTTGAGTGACACAACACACAAAGTGTTAAGTTGGGAGTGATGGGTGTCAAAGTGATAGTTGAGAATGGCAGTGGACAATATCCAATAATAGAAAGTGATAAAATCCAATAACCCTTTTAAAAAAAAATCATAAGTCAATAAGCACTTTTTAAAAAAAAAACATTTTAGGAGTTAAATAAGCAATCTCACACACCCACTAATATGGATTTAAAAAATCATGTCTTTGCCTCCCTTGGGCTTGGGCTCACTTTCATCCGCCCATGCTATAGATTTGTAGTAGAGGTGAACGTATTACAATTATCCAATATATAAATTACCAACTGCGAATCAACTTGTGGTCCCGTGGTGGAAAGTGCTTGAGTTCTCAAATGAGGCTCAGGTTTGATCCCCATTAACTGCAAGTGAGGTGGTAAGGTTTACCCACCTTGGTGGGATTTCTGACCGGGGTCACGGGTTCGAGCCTGGCAGTCGGGATTAGGTTTCCACGAGGTGTGAGGAAGGGCTCTGCACTGCACTCCCCCTCATTCGAACCCGGGTGGCTGTGCTTCCGATAAAAAGGGTTGAAGCGCAGTCGGTAGTGAGTTTCCAATCGATCTACACCTTTCAAAAAAAAATATAAATTACCAACTTATTAGCACTTGTACCCTAAGTTTGGGGAGATTTAAAAAAAAATTGATATTTCACTTTCAACCTAAAGTTTTATCAATTTACATTTTAACCCATTTGAAATTTTTACTTTTAACTCAAAATTTTTCATCTTTTGTAATTTAACAACACTTTATTGTTTACAACTTTAGTCCCTCATACTTCTTATCTTTCGCAAGTTTTTCGTTTTACATTTCGTTCTAAATTTTGCGAGTTAACATGTCGTAGCGTGCATTTGAGGTTCAACGTTTTCGGATCTACTTTTTCATATTTGACAGACCCGTCACAACGCGTCCATTTTTTCCCATTTGAAAAGTTCGCCGCAACGGGCGGGTCCTAGATCAACTAAGTTATTATTTTCTACGTTTTACGTTTCTGGTTAATTTCTTGGCATTAACACACTGTAACGGGTTTGCGTGGTTCAACGATTTTGGTCTGCTTTTCGTTTAGTGTAATTTTTACCATTTTATCTATTTTATTTTTACGATGTTGAGAGTCGATGTGGTTGTGGCACTGGCGCTACTTGGCACGGTTTTACGAACGTTTTTAACCTATTAAATTTTTTGTTAATATTTTGTTTCGGTTTACCCCTATACTTCCTTTACTTAAAAACTATTTTTTATGTGCATATTTTATGTAAGGGTATGTATAAATATGATTTGCTCTACATCTCGACGTAAACTTTTTTTATACACGAGTCAGATCAAATATAATACGTTTTCGTTTAAAGAAACCATTTTTACGTGCATATTTTTATGTACGTTTTCGTATAAATTCAAGGTGTTCTACGTTTCGACGTAAACTTTTTTGGGAAATGATTCATATCAAATATAATATGTTTTCATGTTTATTTTATGCATTGTTTCGTAAAGTTTGTTTCGAACCGAGTGAAGTCAAATTATGGTTTTTTTTTTCACCCTTTTTTTCGAAAGCTCTAATTAATCCCTTTCGATTACATGTGCATATTTTTCTTGATACCCGTTACGTTTTCTATGTATGAGTTGGGTCACATATAATACGTTATGATTGTTCGATATGAATTTGATTTACTTTACCTTTGATCCAGTCACAATGCTTATACGGGTTACATTGAGTTCAACTGGGTACGTCGAAATATGTGTTTTCATATGGTTAATGCATCATATAACATTTAGACTAACTCATTCAATGTTTACGATGTACACGCACCGCAACGCGGGTGGGTCTTAATCCTAGTTACAATTATTACTATATATTAATAAAGGAATTGAAATGAATAGTTATTTTAATATTATAATAATATATAGTTTTTTAATACTTTTATTATTTTAATATTACTATAATAGTTATTTTTTTTTACTTTTTAACTTTAGTCCTTTTTTTAACATCAGGGGTTGGGATAAACTTGGTGTCAACTGGTATCGAAAATAACGGGACAGTCCTGTTCGGTATCCGTACATGAAG
Organism: Helianthus annuus; assembly: GCF_002127325.2. Classification (NCBI taxonomy): domain Eukaryota; kingdom Viridiplantae; phylum Streptophyta; class Magnoliopsida; order Asterales; family Asteraceae; genus Helianthus; species Helianthus annuus. The sequence continues at coordinate 132,069,938 of NC_035433.2, read as the reverse complement.
GTAAAAACCGTCACTAATGCAGAAAACACCAAAAGTTGGTGCCGAATTGATATTGGAAATCTTTTGGTTCGGGAAATTCAGTGCTGCTACCCGGTACCATTTGCTCATCCCTGATCACGTTTACCGTACGAACAACGATATCGTACAACTTTTTTTTGTTAATTTTTTTCAACTTTTAATTTTTTTCTTTTTTTTTAGTTTCAGGGGTGTGGATGAGCTCGGTGCTAACCGATATAGAATCGGTACCGATACCGAAAATGCCGGTTACGGTACCGGTATATGAAGGTAAAAAACGGTAGTGAACCGGTACCAGGAACGCCCGGTACCGAATTGGTAATTAATATCTTTCGGTTCGGCAAATTTGGTACCTGTACCCAAAACAATTTGCTCATCTCTGACCCCGGGTTTCATACGAACAACATCGTTACCATACAACTTTTTTGGTTGATTTTCTTTCGGTTATCTTTTAGTGTTTTTTTCTACATTTTTTTATTCTTGTCAGCAGTTCCATTCGCAACACGCTCGTAGTGATTTCAAAACACGTATAAACACAGACTAAATAACAAAAGAAATTCGCCGCAACGCGGAAAAATTCTTTAAACCTAGCTATTGTATATTTGTATTGTTTGTGTACAGTGCAAAAGAGTCTGTAACTGAATTTAACGCCTACAAGTTCTGTTTTTCCTTTATTCCATGATCAATATATCTTTACTAGGTTATAACCCGTGAATACTCACGGGTTGTTAATCTATCTTTAAAAACAAATAAAGTATATATATATATATATGTTGACTAACTAAAATTTGTGTGATGAATAAGGTGTATAAATAAATGAGATGTGTATACTTCTGATATAAATGATTTATGTTAGTTAAGAAAAACGGACTGTAGGAATCAAATTATAATGGCAATCTGAATTTACAATACTAAAAAAACAAACGCATTGTACCACAAACATAAATAAAGGGGGATCGAAAAGTAAATGTAAGATATATGTTTTTTCGGGTTTTAAATAAAGAATGAAAGTCTATTACTGTAGCACTTATGATTGCTGGAGTTTCGTAACCAATAACTTGGAATTCGTTTTAGACCAGTTGAAAAAACAATCGTCACCTAAGGAAATATGTTCAGCTTCAAGTATATCAGGCCATCCAACAACACCGTACCTATGGTTGATAAAATATGAAAAAAATTGTTAGTAATACATATAAAAATAGGGTAAAAGATACATTATAAATTAGATAATAAATTGATTGACAAACCTTCTTTGACCATCAATATTGAGTGTACGAAGATTCTTAACCCAAGTATTTCCTTTAATAACTTTGATCTTCACTTCAGACAACTCATTTAAACCACTTAAGTCAGTAATCAATTTCGGAAGAATCTACATTTTGTAAAAACATTAAAAATATGAAAATGTTATTAAATGAAAAACACTAAAAATTAAGAAAAAACAAACTGAAAAAAGCATAGTATAATACCAATTCATTAGTTACTGTCATGGCAAAAAAAGGATAGTTATGATCGTCACTAACTTGTCGATAACCTTCCACATTGCTAATATGTTCATATTTTGGCTCAATCAAAGGAGTGTTGTTTAACAAAACTTGACGACCGTGTTTATTGAATATGGTAATATTAAAATGTTTCACATCGTTTATTTTAAAACACAAAATATCACCAGGATTTAACCTAAGATCTTCAATAAATTTAAACCAGCCATCAGCAAAACAGTAATTTGGACCTATTTTTCTAATACGGACTTCCCATTTATGATTCTCGGATACGTTAAGTATAACCTTGTTATCCAGTAAAGGATAATCATAATGTTTAGAAAGAAAAGTATCTGGTAGAACCTGTAAAAATGAATTATTACAAACTAAAATGAGTATTATGTTTTCTATAACTCGAGAAAAAAAATAATAAAAATATATAATAAATTTACGTACCATTGGACTTTTTTAAGGATTTTGAATAATTTTACAAAACGGTTTCCCCCACTCTTGATTTGGATCATGACAGAAGAGCTTGAACTTGAAAGTACAATCACCAAGATAGTTAAAAATAATAAAGAAATATCCATGGCCAAAGTAGTTTAAAACCTCAGACCATCCATCGGTAAAGTAGAATACATCTTCTATTAATTTGATAACAACACTCCATGAATGCGTTTCATCAAATTTAAGACTAACTGTTGAGGATTGTAAGTTATTCATCCATATAAATCTACTCATACATATAGGTATTGCCTGAAAACCAAAGAAGTAACGGAAATTTTATTTCAAACAAAAGATAAAACAATACGAATGATTAGTTTAAAAACAAAAATAATGAAAGTTATGCACATGTTGAATTGAAAGCGGATCAAGTATAGTTATGATAAAATACGGACCATGCCGATACATTTTAACGCAAACACGAAAATTCAGAAAGATCACTAACAATCAAATAGCACAACAGCACATAGAATGAAAGAAAAAATAATGAGTATCTATTTATAAGAGAAAATTGCAAAATTATAATTAAAAATACAATAGAATCAGAAGTTGTTGAAACTATTTATGTAAATTATTATTCAACTTAATATTGCCGAAAAAATACACGAAATTAATGTAAATGGGTAATAAAAATCTAAGTTATTTTTATAATGTTGGTAGTAATAAAAAATTTAACAGATTTATAAAATCTGGGTACTAAAGAGTAAATATCTATTTATGTATAATATTTAAATAAATAATGGCAAAAAAAACCTTAAAGTAATATAATATAACAAACCGATATATACAAAATAAAAATATCAATATTTAAATATTAAATTTAAAATACCTAATACAATTATCATATATCAACTGACATCTGCTTCTATAGGCTTAACATCTTCAATCAAAAGTCACAAGGATCAAGAAAGTTGCAAACGGCGGTGGAAGAAGAAATTGGTAAAGTTACTTTACCGACTTATTTTCCGATCATTTTACCGGTAATCTTCGCTTTGATTTACAAACTAATTATCGAATCAGTTGAACACCAAATTTCGCTTTCAGTTATTTGACCGACTTGTTTCCGGCGATTATTGTAAAATTACACGTGAAATCAGGTTTTAGTTTTTCTATGAACATAAATGTTGTGTATCTTATGTGTATAAAAAAGATATTAGATTGCATTGCATGTCTTTCAAAGTTTAGAATTTCGGTTAATTAGATTATTTGGTTGATATATTATGTAGATCTTGTTGTGAAATTTAAAATTCCTTCATTAACATTGTTATTTTGATGATTGAATAGGTTATAACATAAAATTTAAGGTTGAAATCTTTTTTCTTGAATGAAAATGTCTTTGTATGCGGCTACTAAAAATTTAGAACTGAAATCTGATATAGGTTTTTATAAAATAGAATGTTGTGTATGTTATGTGTATCTAAGAAACATTAGATTGTATTGTATGTATTTCAAATTATACAATTTGGGTTAATAAAGTTATTTGGTTAATATATTTTGTGTATCTTTTTATGAAGAAAAATATGTTTGTTTTAGTTAACATTGTTATTTGGATGATTGAATAGTTTATCATGATCACTAAAAAAAGAGGTATCTTGTTGTCAATTGATCAACAAAATAGATTTTTTTTTAGTTGTAATCCAATACATTGATACGATAAGAGTTAATTTGTTATTTTTATATGTATATTGTATATTGTATTATTAAAGTTCAATACTAAATGTTTCTAACAGTTCTTGTTATGTTACAGGTATATAAAAATGAGTTTATCATGCGTAGCTGTGTTAGATGAGGATTCCTCGTTAAAAGTGGTATGCAACAAATGTTATAAAAAAGTATATATAAATTGTGTTACATATGATTTTTGACATAAATTTATACACAGGTCCTGCCAACTGATTTTATTAAGACTGTATATGGTGATTATTGGCAAAGAAGAAAATTAGTGATACATCATGAAAGTCAAAAAAGTTGGCCAGTTTCTTTAAGAAGTGTAAGCGGGGAATCTGTTATCACTGACGGATGGCGTGACATGGTAAGGGATCTTCAGTTGACAAAGCAGACGTTATTGCGCTTTAGGATAATCGAAGATAAAAATATGCAAATGGATTGTTTCGTCGATAACATGTGTGGTGAATCCTTTATAACAGTAAACCGTTACGGCGTTTTAAAGATAATAGTAAGTATACTAATATGTATGAATCACTTTTTTTATAGTTGAAAAAGTAATGGTATACATATATATTTAACAATAAAATGCTATATAACTTTTCAGGTGATTCCAGAAGCGTATGTCACAAAAAATTACTCTTACACGCCAGTCAACGATTCTTACAACATAACTGCAGCAGGTCAGATTTGGAAAGTTAAGACGCACAAAATAAATGATATCTATGTTTTTACAAAAGGTTGTCCAAAGTTATTTGATGATCTTGTTATACAAGATGATGATATACTGTTGTTGATGAAGACGGACATGAACACATTTGAGTTAAGAATTTATCGTCGAGGAGTTGAGGTTGTTTTGACCAACAAAGAAGAAAGTGAAGATGATTCTGTGCTGGAAATACCTAAAGACACATACTACAAAAACGTTCAGTTTGTAAGTATTTTGAACTAAACTATAACGGTTTACTAATAAATACGACTTATTTATGTATCTTATTATATAACAGACATTTTGTGATAATGATGACTGCATAGATGATATGCTTTCTGAGGTACTAAGTTTACATTTATGTAGAATAAAATATATTACAATCAGATTTTGTAATATTATTAATTATGATTATGATACACAGAATGATGAAGGTAGTAACAAAGAGGATGTGAATAAAAACATTGCTGGAAAAGAAAAGTGGAAGGAAGAAAGAAATATTTCAATGAGAGAAGAGACAAACCAACCAACAAAAGATGATGTAATTATTTCAAACATAATAATAGATGATCTGTTTCATTAATATATGTAGACATATTTACTTAATAATCATTCCTTATTGTTATTTAAAGTTAGTGTTTCTCTTAACAGGTTAAGAAGAAAGGAAAACAGGTTGAGGAATATGGTCATGCGGACGACAGTAAAGAGCTGATATGTGGGACAGAAGTTGAAATGCCAAAAGTCTCAACAGTTGGACAGAGAACTCGAAACCGGTTGGTAAGTATATGATAAGATAACAACATTGATTTATCAGTATTTATTATAAATTATGATATTAGTCAAAATATAATGTATATGTTATAAAATAAGGTAAACGAAAAGAGAAAGAGAAATGATAAGACTTTGAAGAAACCGGATGTTGAACGAAAAGTTGTTGAAAGGCAAAATATTGTTGAGGGAAGTGGTAAATATGATTTCACAACAAAAGGAGGAAACCGCATGGTATGTTATCTTTAACTTAGTCAATAACAAACAGAAATAATATAAAATGCATAAACCTAATTTACTTGTTACTTATGGTATTCATGCAGAGAATGCCTGTAAATGTTGTAAGATTTGCCGGATTCAGAAATAAGGTGCATGAGTTAAAAGTGATAAACTTGAATGGAAAAACCATCAATATGAATCTTAGGCGACAGAAGCATGGAGATGATGTAAGGTATGCAATTGAAGGTTGGCCGAAGTTCATGAAGGATAATGGACTTCGTTTGGGTGACAAATTGCATTTCACATTTGAAAGTGCAGGAAATCTGATGATCTTAACACATGTGGATGGGGTTAATGCAGATTAACAACTACTCTAATGATGAAGGTGTTAATGTAGAACAAATCATGACTCTTTTATGCAACTTATTTTATGTTAATTTTGTTTTGGACACGTAAACAGTGGTTATAATGTTTTATTTTGTTACTTGGTAGTTTAAGTTTAAATACAACTACTGTTATACATGGTTGTAAAAGTCCCGTCTAGGCTCCGAGTACTCCCCGAGTACTCGTTACAAGGTAGGCTGCCGAGGCACGAGTACTGGTCTCTCAATCCAATTACTCCCCGAGTAATCCCCGCCTAAGCCGAGTACTTCCCGATTACTCCCGAATCCGACTAGGGAGCGCCTAGCGACTTTTGCAACCATGTTGTTATATCATCAGCCTTTCTAACTTATTTTAGTATGTAAGTAACGTTGGTATTTTCTATAAACGTTTGTTGATTATGATTGTTTAAGTAGATACATTTACATAATAAGTTGTTGATGTTTATATGTGATACCCTATTTGGAAATGTACGTAAAGATAGTCTCTTTGTCAAATGGTTGTGAATCTATATATATATATATATATATGTTGAAATATATATATTTACATATTAAGTTGTAATTCCTTATACCTTACGCCTGTCATTGCACTCGTTTGTCCAACTGCTGGAGATAAAGTTGTATTACAATGGAAAACCAAAGATATGAAATATTAGTAGTGGGTGTCTAAAAAAATAGTAAAATTTGTAAAATTTAAATAATTATAAATTAAATACTTTGAATATATTTTTCGTATTGTTAAGTACATAAACAGATATTATAGACTTTTAATATATATAGAAACTTTCTATGATTTTCAAGTTATATATTAGTAAAATAGTATATCACCAAATATATGTCATTTATTAAGTCAACTTTATTTATATTTCATAATTATAAATCAAAATTTGTGAATACATGGTAAGATCCAATGCAAAATAATGGTAAATTCATTTTAAAATAAGTAAACCAAATATTTCTGAATTAAGTATTTATGTAAGTTATTAGACTTAATATTGGAAATATAAAACAAAATAAACAAAGATAAATGTTGATTATGAAATACCATAATTAATAAGAAAATGATATCATCTATAATCTATTGCAACTTCACCAAATACTTATAAATTAAGTATTTAGAGTCATTATTATATTAAATATTGAAAATAGAAAAGAAAGTTACATGTAAATTGTAAAATAAACGAATTTAAAATTACAAAAACTTATCTCATTTATAATATCTATGACAATCATCATTACACTTTATTAAACTAAAAAAGTACTGCAACAACACTTCATTATACTTCACATTGCTCAAGAAGAACCCAAAAGGAGTTTGAAGAAATTAGTAAAGGTAATTTTCCGATTTCATCTCCGATAACTTATAATCCGACTGTTATTTTGTTAATCTCAACACGAAGTTGCCTTATTTTTTCCAAATAACCCATATGATGTGTCTTTTTAAGCGATTAATGAGTAAGTAGATATGAAATCGGAGTGTCAGTATTTGTTAAGAAAAATCAAATATTAATATGCGATGTAGATTTAAAAGGGATTATATGTATTGGATGTGATTGGAACTTTAGTTTTTTGGTTAAATAATGTGATATGGTTTAAATATTCTGTTGCAAATCTTATTAAAAATTGGATTTTATTGGTTTATAGTTTGATTTGGATGATTAAATGTATTTGGTTGTTGCATAAAAGAATTTTGATTTACATTATTCTCTCTTCATTGTTAACTGACATAAGATTTTATTAAAGTTATGTATTTATATTTTTGATCATGAATTACAATATGTGTATACCATAATATTCAACAATGAATCATTGTTTATTTGTAATGAAATGGATTGTTGTGATAGCAGTTCTTTAATAATATTGTTAATATGTAGATTATAAATAAGGAAATTATTAATGACATTATATCATTTTAAATTTTATATATATGACTATCATAAAGACATAGTTATAAAAAATACAGTTTTCTAAATTTACTTACCACGTAATTTTGTAATTGGTATGAAAAAACATTCATGAATGTTGGATGTTGGAAGAAACGATTGTATGAAAATTGTTGTAGTTAACGAAAGTATCATTATCTTAAGAAAAACAATAATGAGGTGTCTTATACGTTAGGGTATAAAGTTAAGTTGTTCTCGTCAATTAACTTATTAATTGGGTAATAAAAGATGTAACAACAAAGACGTTTAACGTAATTTTGTTTTTCTATGTATTTATTTTTAAATTTGTGTAATTTAGATTGATTAAAAATGATTACTAATACAGGATAGAATATAAATGAAACAACTGATACTAAAGTAAGTGAAATACAATAGACATGAAGCATCAAAACAAATTAACGTATTTAACGTATGCATGTCATTGATTTAAAGTACAAAATCCAAATTGCATTATTTGTTATACTCTGATATTCTATTTTAAACGGATTAAAGTTTTATATGTGTCGTAGAATGGCTGGAGTTGAAAACGATGTTATCGTCCTATCGGATTCTGAAGACTCTTCGGATGACTCAGAGGAGTTTGATGATGATGATATTGGTCCGCTGACATTTATTGTACCATACACGAAACGCTTTGTAAGTACCGACAACACAAATATGTTAATAAGCATCAAATATGTTTACATAATTTGGTTAAGTTTTGTATTTTTTTAAATACCATCATAATGGAAATTATTATTATGTTTTGTAACTTATAGCGCATACCAGTTGAAGTAGCAAGGATAACAGGAATTGACGAAACCTTGAAAGTTAGAATCGCGAACAGGCAGAATGTGGAGACAAAACATGATGTTAGGGTAGAAACAAATAAAAACAGTATAAAGTATGTGGTGAAAGGCTGGGCAAAATGGCTAAAAGATAACAACATACAAGAAGGTGATCATTGCAAGTTCCAGTACTTTGAAGATATTTGTGTTTTCTTCCTTGCCGGCGTTATCCGCTAATGGTGATGTTTGAAACTATGAAACAGGTTAGAAACATAATATATAGTAATTTTGGCTAATGTTTAGAAAGCTATGTAAGTTATGTAGTGTTATAAGTGGTTTTCTAGTAGGTTAAGATGTTTAATAGTTAAGATAATCATGTACTTTGGACTTCTTTTATGTAACAATGTCTATAAATATCTACATGTTCTAGTTTTTGTTTATATGTTATATTTAATACATAGTAATATCATCTTCTATTGATATAACAATGAAAAACCATACAAAAAATAAAAAAAATTACATAGTCCTTAAAATAAGAAACATAAGGACATGGAATTGAAAAAACCCAACATACAATAAAAGCATACAAAAAAACACACCATATTGCCCGATTACAACTCATAACAAAATTTTAAACTACAATTTCCCAAATATTTCTTTGTAAACAACGTTTGCAGTTTTATTTGTTGGCCTCCCATCTTTGTCGAATATTAAAACCTTAACGCCATCCTTAGTCTTTACCCTCGACAAAGCAACATAAAGCTGACCATGTGAGAACACGGGGTCTCTAAGGTATAGACCAACTCTGGATAGAGATTGTCCTTGACTTTTGTTAATAGTCATCGCAAAACATACGGTTATTGGAAACTGCCTTCGTTGAAACTTGAAGGGTATTTTTTTGTCAGATGGTATCATGCTAATTCTTGGGATGTAAGTTCTTGAACCAACATTACTTCCCGATAATATCTCAGCCTCGATAACACGTTTACCAAGACGTGTGATTTGAAGACGCGTACCATTACACAAACCATTTTGCTGGTCAATCTTCCTTAAAAGCATTACCGGAACACCCAATTTCAATACCAATCTATGATTTGGTAATCCAGATACTTTCACACTGTTTAACACATCTGGATTATATAAATCTTGATGTAACGGATCATTAATCTCCTCAGTAGGACGTAAACTATCAGAGCTAAGATACTCTACCTTTTCACCCGGAAACAAAGCAAGCAAACGATCATTTATATCATGAACAACTTCATTCTTAGGAGCGAGTATAGCTCTTTCAGAAAAGTAGTCACGGTCTTTAAAACGATCCAAAACTGAAGGATATACAAAGTCAATCAAAGCTTGAATCGGATCATTTTCATCAGTTATCAAAAGATGATCAGGTATTTCAATATTAGAATCACCATCGTTAGAATCACCAACATTGCCTCCGCCAATCTCTAGAAGCCATTTACCAAATAGATTTATTTCCTCGATGTTTGAGCTACTGGATCCTACCGACAACGCATGTTGGTTGTCAATTTTAACACCTTGCAATGGGACCAGATGTGGGATGAACATAAAGATGCGTTTACAATATCTTGCCTGCTTCCATTTTGTACAACCGGTAGGATTTGTCTAAAGTCACCACCAAAGATAATAGCTTTTCCACCAAATGGAAGTTCTGAATTTCGTGAATCAAATACACTCAAAACATCCTTCATTGTACGATCAAGAGCCTCGAAAGCATGTTTGTGTACCATCGGTGCCTCATCCCAAATAATCAACTTGGCTTCGTTTAGAAGATTAGCGACTTCAGTATTAGGCTTGATACGGCAGACCGAATCTTCATTGAGATTAATAGGAATATGAAATCGTGAGTGAGCAGTACGACCTCGTGATAGCAACAAAGATGCAATACCACTTGAAGCAACATTAATAACGATATGTCCAGTGGATCTAATGGATGCACCTAAAGTTTTCCACAAAAAAAGTCTTGCCCGTACCACCATAACCATACACAAAAAACACACCACCCTTTCCACTTCGAACAACATCCATAATTTCATTGAACACTGCTCTTTGATCTTCATTTAGAGAGCTGTGAAGATTATTGAACTCACCCCTAAGTTCATCAGTGTCAAAAGAAAGCTCCTCATTTATCAAATGGTTGCTCTCGGTCATTAAATAGTCGTCATCAGGATAAGGCATCGTTGAGAACCTGTGCAAGCTGGATCCATTACGAAGAAGAAATTTTTCGATTTTGGTCAATGTTATATTCTTTAAACGTTCATCTGATACAACGAATCCTACAATGAAAACGAAAATTATTTAATATAACGAAACAGTTTGTTAATATAACATAAACAAAATATAACAAAAAGGATAAAAAAACATACCGCTCATGCCAGTATCTTTACGCATATTGTATAAAATGTCCTCGGACATTAGCTCCCACGTTTTCTCCCAAACAACTTCAGGTCTTGAAAGCGTATTAGACAAAAGTAGTGTTCCAAACAAAGAACGAAGATAATGGCCGTTCCCAGTGAAACTGGATTCTTTAATACACTCGATATATTCATTGTCATCATCTAACAGGCCACGTGCATAACACGCATCCCTAAAAGTAGGATAAACAACACCTTCATATGTTCTGATTTCTTCAAATGATCTTGGTCCTTTAACCTTGGTAAGAAGAATTCTTAGATAATAAGCCTCACCAAGAGAAGGAGACGCAGAATATATTCTCCCAATAACAACATAATTTTGACGTGGCTGCCAGCAACGATCTTTTAACTTCCACACATATTTTGAAGGAAACTGAACATAAGTAAGTTCTCTTGCTTCAGGCTTAGAATTGTTCATCTTCATCCATTCTAAGAAAATAGATGAATTTACTTGAGGTTTGTGTAACACATCCTCAATATCGTCGTCACAACTAAATACAACATTTTGTTGTCCTGGAAGATGAAAAGGTAATCTCATGACAGAAGGATACCTATAATGAACATCATTGGCAAATATTCTCCAGCTTGCTTCACATGCGGAAACATATCTAGCTTCGTAATATTCTTTAATTTCATCTTTTGGGATCTCCTCATCTGGACCTCTGTCTGAATCAAAAACAGCAACCGTGGCTCGATCAGGTCCTTTATTAATATATTTAAACAAATACTTAATTGAACTCGCCTGATTGCACCAGTCGACGTTGATGTGCGCCTGATACCTTTTAAGAAGCTTTTTATTGTATGGAACTACACTCCTATTGTCCAAAGTAACTGTCACACCCCGATTTCCACGTGTATCACCGGTGGGCCCGGTGGGGGATTACCGTGACGTAGTTGGCAACAATATAGTCAAACCACACAATTATATAAATGCACAGCGGAAGCTTTAAAGATAAATATATACTTCAACCTCTGGTGATAATATCAAATGTATTACAGAAGTCGAATGTATCCACAGCGGATCAAAATAATAATAAAATATTGTTCATTCAGATACGGCATCGAGTTTGCTCCCATGTTCCCATGGGCTCCGTCAGGGTAGCGTGCATTATATCTAGCCGACACCACATATGGGTCGCGCTCATAATTGTAGTTGTATTGTGCTTGTGATGGTTCGGACGGGTTGTAAGCCGTTGGACCCGTGTAAGCAGGTATGGGTTGGTCATACCCGAATGGTGGCGAATTTGGTGCAGCTGGTGCGGAGTTCGCCTCCTGTATAGGACTTGAAGGTCCTTCTTCTTGTAGTGGCGGATAATGGCTACTACTAGAGTGTCGAGGGGTGCTGAAGTGGATACCCCCTCCTCCTCGTGTGGACATACGAGCATTTGTCCTCCTACGCCTTGGCGGATCAGGCATTACTGGTTGCGCCGGTGGCGGAGGTGGTGGCGTAACTGCCTCAAAGCGTGAATCCTCAGAGGGATCCTGTGGATGTCGCAGTTGTTGTGATGTCTGTTGAGGCGGTGTGTAGTACCACTCATGTCGGTCAAACAACGCTTGGAAACTGTCTGGCCCCTGATAGGGTGTGCCATGGAAGGACGACCCATCAGAGACTTCTATCGGATGTGTGGGCGTACCACGAGCAGGTTCAGTTGGATCAGTATCTTCATCCATATGGTCTTCGGAGAAGTGATCTTGTGGCCCTAGTGGAACAAAGCCTGAAGGTTCCTGTATGTAGTCAGCTGGATTAAACTGACCTATGAAGTATGGAGTAGGGTCGTCGTAATTTCGGTGCGATACCGAACGTTGTAGAGGTATGAAGGAAGGTTGCGGGTTGTTGGGATCATTTTCTGAGTTTGGCCCAAAGGAGTGCCGGTAGGATGGCGTCGAGCTGTGCGAGGTGGAATGCCTCGCAGGTTTGTAAAGATCTCTTCGTCGTTGTGGTTCTTCACTCCTTGTCATTGAAGGAGGTCTTGTACCTGACGGTCCAGCTTCGTGATCGTGATGCGTCACGATATCTCCTCTGCCTCTTCTTCCCCTTCCTCTTCCTCGAAATATAACAGGTGGCATTTTCCTGCTCCAAAACTTATTAAAAATCGAAATGAAAATAAAGACAAAAAGGAGTATAAATCCGAATTTGTCCTAAGTTATTGTCTAGACTCAAGTATGTGCAATTGTGTCATTGAGATTAAACACAATATGATAATGTTTAATTCGCTCAATGTTGGCTCTGATACCAACCTGTCACACCCCGATTTCCACGTGTATCACCGGTGGGCCCGGTGGGGGATTACCGTGACGTAGTTGGCAACAATATAGTCAAACCACACAATTATATAAATGCACAGCGGAAGCTTTAAAGATAAATATATACTTCAACCTCTGGTGATAATATCAAATGTATTACAGAAGTCGAATGTATCCACAGCGGATCAAAATAATAATAAAATATTGTTCATTCAGATACGGCATCGAGTTTGCGAGACTATTCGTGATGCCTAGGAAGCTATTACCAGCCCATTTCGTATAGTACATGCACTTAATCTTTTGGGGAAAATACGTCAGTTTACACTGGTAAATACATTCAACTGACACATTTGAAAATGTTTATTAAAAATTGATTTGAATGCACAAGGCACAAACTCTTTTATAACTTGAGAAAATTATTAAAATCTTGTGAACGTATTACATGTTCTTTTATGCGTTCAGTAGCCCGGGTCGTGCCGGGTTAAAGATTTATAGACACACCACATTGCGTAAACCGTAGTATAAAAACCAACGGCTACGTCTTTTAATTTAATGTCGACAATGTATACCGGGTGTACGCCTACACCGGGATGTCGATGGTCGTGGCCATTTCGTAAAATGATGCCAAGGATATCCGGGACAACGGTCATTAAACCCCCCAAAGGCTTTTAAGAAACAAAACTGTTTAAATGAGCCGATCATATTATTTAATTAACCACCTAAGCGGTGGAAAAATATAATGCTCAATCAAGCGGTATTAACATACCGTAACCCAAGCCCGTATAGGGGAAATAAGTTAAAGTATTTACCTTTGCAAGTATATCTCCTTAATTTGATTAAATCACCGATAGCTTTTACTGGGCTCCTAATCTGGAACGAAGGTTTTTAATTAACCTCTTAGAATCCTAACGAGTCTTTATAATGGTCGTAGCCTAGACCGGTTGGTTCCGATATGTGAATACGGTTTAATCGCGCGAAAAGGCGAAATCCGAGAATGGTGTGTGATTCTGACCCAACAAGTTCAGAGACTTGTTTTATATAGGTCTAAGGTTCACACCCTGGATTTTGGGGTCCAAATAATATAATTTGACCCGCATCGGCTAATTTATGAAAACTTGTTTCATAAGCCGAACCGTGCGCGCAATAGGCGAAACGGTTAACCATGAGAGTCCTACGCTTATTTCCTAGGTCAATATGCCTTAAAGAGGTTGTGGTATCAGTAGGATACCTTCCGTGATGCCCGTAACGAGTTTAAGTTGATATTACGCCCCGTAGGGGCTTTTCGGTCATTTTAAGGACTTTAAAAGGGCTTTTCGAGTTCTACAGGAAATCTGAGCTTCCCGAACAGTTTATAAAGTCTAAAATACTTTATTTGTTATTTAAAATCAGTAGCAACTGGAATCGGGTCAAAAGACCTTGTAGAACTCAAGTTTTGGCCGAAAAGGGCATATTCGGTATTTACCGAACCGTAGCCATAACCGCAGGTTATGAGCGAGGTAAAAATTATTAAAAATCTTTAAAATTCCCAAAATATTATTTTAATACAGTGGGTAAAAGTTTTGGTGATGAAATCTTGGTTTAGATAGGCGTTATGCTAATTGCGCCGTTTATTACAAAAGTTTACTTTAATTGCGCTATTTAGCATAACTCTCATTCTAGACCTCGGATTGACGTGAAACTTTAAGGACATGCTTACAATTTAGTAAGCAAGGTTATGGTCTGTTCACGTGTCCGAATACTCGTTTTATTTTTAAAAGGCCGTTACGGTCAACTTTTAGGCGATTAACGGAAATGCGCGAAAGACTCGGATAACTCATGAACCGATCACAGAGGTTTATACCATCATGTAACCTGGTCCTAAGAGAGTCCTAAGGCATATCTATACCTCACTAAAACGGGTCAGAACTGAAGTCAAAGCAAAAGTCAAACTTTGCGACATTCGGCCCCGAACCGGGTCAATATAGCAAACGGTCGATTCAAACGAGCGTAAACAAGTTTATATACTTAATATCATGTTTTATGATTATCAAAACAGGTTTCATAGCCTATACATTACAGATTATGTACAAAATGGCCAAAACGACTTTCTGTTGACTTTTTAAGTGCGCGTTTGACTCGATATTTGACATAGTTAGAGTGGTGATCAGAGGGAACCCTTTTAGGGGTTTATTACCCACATAAATACCAACTCAAAACTACTTTTGATCCGACAATTCACTGGACCATTTGTGAGTTATCGTTATGACAACCGTTAGTTACGACGGTTGAGTTTATAAGCTAAATCTATGGAAATATAAGACCAAAATGGATTTGAACGACTTACAGAAGTTGTATCTTGGCTAGAGAGCAGAGAGGAATGCTTGAGAGCTTTAGAATAATCAGTAGTTGAGTTGTTTGAGTTGTGATGAAGTTATGAGCAATGTGGCTATTTATAGTGCAACAAAGTCCTCAAGATCATCACACAACACCCTACACTGATCATGGATGATGGGCAGGTGTCCCATAGAGCTATGGGTCGAGTAGGGGGTGCCCATGCCTCTCTTATTGCATGTTTGATCGTTCATGAGCTCAAAAGGCAAGAAAATACAAACTTTCTGCATCTGGGCGTCTTACGCGACCCGCATGGAGAATCCATGCTGCTTTTACGCGGGTCGCCTGCTGTGTAAAGATCAGACGCGATTAAGAGGTGGCTCGCAACCCGCCTCAACTTAACCCAATCCCTTACGCGGGTCGCGAGAGGTTAAAATTTCAGGATTTTTAAATCTTTTGTAATGATTATCAGAATCTGGTAATTAATAACGAAATCTTTCGTAATGATTTACCTGACCTTTCGGGTTTGAAGGGGTAACTTTGCGGTTTGGCCCTCGGTTAATTACAACTAAGGACCTCGTGTTATTTACCCGCGTTATTAAATCCCCGGTTTGTTTATTAATTATTCAGAAAGCCTTAACTTTCATTATTGACGCTTTTAACCCTTCTCCTACGAATTTGATCGTAACTTTCTTGTTTCATAACGAAACTTCGCGAAATTTATATATTACATTCTAGTGAGTGTATAATACCGTTACAAAGCCTTGGGAACGTTAAAGGGCCACTCAGAGGTATAATTAAACATGTTGACACAGTTAACCCCTGTAGCTTGTAATCTCTCACTTTCTTCCGCGTTTCGCTTCCGTACGATCCATGATTTATTCGTTTGAAGGTATAAGCACCATTTAGGGTTACTGTACAGTATATTTACCCTTTGTTGACATTTATAACCCTCGAATTTACATACTTTCAAGGTTTGCCAAAATTAGTCCTTTATTTAATATCAATGTCACGTGTAATCAAATGACACGTGTTAACACATTATTGGACTCAAAAATTCGAGGTGTTACATCCTCACCCCCTTAAAATAAATCTCGACCCGAGATTTACTCAAATAAATAGGGGTACTTTTCTTTCATTGTGTCTTCGACTTCCCACGTATATTCGGGACCTCTACGAGCATCCCATTTGACCTTTACAATCGGTACGTGCTTTCTTCGAAGCTTCTTCACCTGTCGATCTTCAATCGACAAAGGTTTTTCTATAAACTTTAAGCTCTCATCTATATGCACATCTGTGTGTGGAATCACCAATGATTCATCGGCGAAGCACTTTTTGAGATTGCAGATGTGGAACACATTGTGAATTCCATTGAGCTCTTCAGGCAAGTTCAATTTATAGGCAACTGATCCGACACGTTCAATGACCTCAAAAGGTCCTATGTATCTCGGACTCAGTTTGCCCTTCTTGCCGAAACG
The DNA here is from genome assembly GCF_002127325.2 of Helianthus annuus. Classification (NCBI taxonomy): domain Eukaryota; kingdom Viridiplantae; phylum Streptophyta; class Magnoliopsida; order Asterales; family Asteraceae; genus Helianthus; species Helianthus annuus. The sequence continues at coordinate 132,053,014 of NC_035433.2, read as the reverse complement.
CATCACCCCCTTCCAGGGCGATACTTTAAGCAACACCTTCTCACCTACTTCGAAGTGAAGATCCTTACGTTTTGGATCGGCGTAGCTTTTCTGCCTATCGCGGGCAGCCTTGAGACGTTCCCGTATCTGGACAATCTTGTCCGTTGTTTGGAAAACTATCTCTGGTCCCGATAATTGGACCTCTCCTACTTCCGCCCAACAAACAGGCGATCTACATTTCCTACCGTATAATGCCTCGAAAGGCGCAGCCTTTATGCTGGTGTGGTAGCTATTATTGTAGGAGAATTCGATTAGGGGTAGGTTCTTATCCCAATTACCACCTAAATCGATTGCACACGCGCGTAGCATGTCTTCTAGCGTTTGTATAGTACGCTCACTCTGACCGTCCGTCTGTGGATGGTAAGCCGTACTGAAGTTCAAACGCGTGCCCAAAGATTGCTGGAAACTTTTCCAGAAGTGAGACGTGTACCTGGTATCCCTATCGGAGATAATAGTCACAGGTATGCCGTGTAAAGCTACAATCTTATCAACATACAGTTGGGCTAACATATCGGAGCTATACGTCTCCTTGATGGGTAGAAAATGAGCTGATTTAGTCAGCCTATCGACTATGACCCATATTGTATCGTTTCCTTTCCTGGTTTTGGGTAACTTGGTTATGAAGTCCATAGTTACGCATTCCCACTTCCACTCGGGAAGTTCAGGCTGTTGTAGCAAGCCAGGCGGTTTTTGGTGCTCGGCTTTGACTTGAGCACAAGTCAAGCACTTTGCTACGTGGGCGGCCACAGACTTTTTCAAGCCTATCCACCAATAATTTGCCTTTAAGTCTTGATACATCTTGTCTGCACCAGGATGGACCGAATATTTGGAACTATGGGCTTCCTGGAGGATAATATCTCGTAGTCCTCCATAAATCGGAACCCATATACGTCCGTTCAATCTAAGGATTCCATCCTTGCTAAGAGTCAACTGCTCCTCAGTCACTCCTAACTTTTCATTAGGATAATTAGCTTCCAACACAGCCTCTCGCTGTGCAGCTAAAATCCTTTCAATTAAATTGTTCTTGACCTCAATGCTCTTCGCATTGATTCGAATAGGTTTTACCCTTTCTTTCCTGCTCAAGGCATCAGCGACTACATTCGCCTTGCCGGGATGGTACCTGATCTCGCAATCATAGTCATTCAAGGTTTCCATCCAACGGCGCTGCCTCATGTTCAACTCCTTCTGGTTGAACAGGTGCTGGAGGCTTTTGTGATCAGAATAAATCACAAATTTAATACCATAAAGGTAATGCCTCCATAATTTCAGTGCAAATACAACGGCACCTAACTCCAAGTCATGGGTGGTGTAATTCTTTTCATGCACCTTTAGTTGTCTTGAAGCATAGGCAATCACCTTGCCCTTCTGCATAAGCACACACCCCATGCCTGTGTGTGATGCATCGCAGTAAACTACGAATTCATCTGTACCTTTCGGTAATGTCAGCACAGGTGCGTTGCTTAGCTTTTGCTTCAGTATTTCGAAGGATTCTTGCTGCTTTGGGCCCCAAATAAACTTTTCTTTCTTCTTGGTCAGGGAGGTCAAGGGCGCAGCAATCCTCGAAAAATTCTCAATAAACCTCCTGTAGTACCCTGCTAACCCCAGGAAACTACGGATTTCGGTAGGCGTCTTTGGCTCTTGCCAGTTCATGACCGCCTCTACTTTAGCGGGATCCACTTGGATACCACGCTCACTCACAACGTGACCTAAAAACTGAACCTCTCGTAGCCAGAATTCACATTTCGAGAATTTGGCGTAGAGTTTCTCACGCTGTAGTAATTCGAGAATGCAACGGAGGTACTTCTCGTGGTCAGCTTGGTTCTTGGAATATATAAGGATATCGTCGATGAAGACTATGACAAATTTGTCCAAATACGGCTTGCAGACGCGATTCATGAGATCCATGAACGCAGCCGGTGCATTTGTGAGCCCAAAAGGCATCACTAGGAACTCGTAATGACCATAGCGAGTCCTAAATGCTGTCTTATGTACATCCTCATCTCTGACCCTTAGCTGATGATAGCCCGACCTCAAGTCGATCTTCGAGAAATAGCTTGCTCCTTGCAGTTGATCGAATAGATCATCGATCCTCGGCAAAGGATATCTATTCTTTATGGTAACTTTATTTAGCTCTCGATAGTCGATGCACAACCGCATCGATCCGTCCTTCTTCTTTACAAATAGGACCGGTGCTCCCCAGGGAGATGAACTAGGTCTGATAAAACCTTTCGCCAACAGTTCATCCAACTGGGTCCTCAGTTCTTTCATTTCCGTTGGAGCTAGCCTGTAAGGTGCTCTTGCTATCGGAGCTGCTCCAGGAATGATGTCTATTCTGAACTCCACTTGTCTATCTGGTGGCAAACCAGGTAGTTCTTCAGGAAAAACCTCGGGGTATTCAGAGATGACAGGAAGATCCTCGATCTTCGGCTTAGGTTCTTCTATTATCACCTGAGCCATGTAAATTACGCAGCCTCTGTTCAAACACCTTGAAGCTTTGAGCATAGATACGTCCTTGGGCAATCCGTACTGCGTATCTCCTCGAATGGTAAGCGATTCACCACTCGGAGTCTTTAAAACTATATGCCTTTTGCCGCAAATGATTTGGGCCTCGTTACGGGATAACCAGTCCATGCCTAGGACTATGTCGAAACCCGCTAGTTTGAAGGGAAGTAGAGATAGAGGAAAAGAATGGTTCTTAATGGACATTTCACATCCTTCTAGAACAGTGGAGACGGTTTCTATCGTGCCGTCTGCTAACTCTACCTCGTATTTCATATCTAGGGTTTTGATCGGCATGTTCAATAGTTTACAAAACTTTTGGTCTACAAAGGACTTATCAGCGCCAGAATCGAAAAGTACTCCTGCAAATATATTATTTACGAGAAAAGTACCTGTAAGCACATTGTCGTTCTGAACCGCTTCCTTTGCATCCATGCGAAAAACTCTCGCATTTGACTTCTTTGTCTCCTCCGCCTTCCTGGTATTCTTAGGGCAGTTACTCTTGATATGCCCCTTTTCATTGCAACCGTAGCAGGTTGCATCCTTGATCTTCTTGCATTCCACAGTCTTATGATCCTTGGACTTGCACAGTCCACAGGAAGGAGTCTTTGGTTGTGACTGTGAATTCGATGCAAACCTGCACTTCCCAGAGTGAGGTTTCTTGCAGATTTTGCAGTTGGGCCTTTCACCAGCTTGCCCATCTTTCTTCGCCTCCGACCCTCTTTTGCCTTCACCGTTTCCACGGTGCTTCTTCCCTGACCTTCGTGAGGTATCATCCTCACGTTTCCTTTTCTCAGCCTCCTTGCTCCTTAGCATCCTCAGACGGACAGCGTCTAAAGTAAGAGACAAGGAGAGGTCAGTAACAGACCTGAAGGTCGTCGGCCGAGAGGCCTTTACACTTGCCTTTATCGCAGGCTCCAAGCCCCCAATGAAACGGGCGATTCTTCTAGACTCTGGTGTCACAAGGTACGGAACCAGGCGAGACATCGTATTGAAGCTCGTCAAATAAGCCTGGCAGTCCAGGTTCGTCATCACCAGTGACACAAAGTCAGCCTCGATCTTCTCAACCTCATGCTGAGGGCAGTAGTTTTCCTTAATGAGAGCAATAAATTCCTCCCATGTCATTTTGTACAGAGCAGACTTACCTGATGCCTGCACCAACGCCCTCCACCATGCCAGGGCCTCGCCCTTAAATGACTGGGACACAAACTTCACCACATCCTTCTCTGCGCACCCACTGATGTCCACAATAGTGTCCATCTCATCTAGCCAGGTGATACAATCAACAGCACCTTTCTCCCCCGTAAATTCCCGGGGCTTACAAGATACAAAATACTTGTAGGTGCAACCCTTGGCACCAGATGCATCAGTGTACTCTCGTTCACGACGAATACTATTCTCAGCTGACGAGTGGTTGTCGTCATCTTTCTTGGGTTGAGAGGGTGGTTTGGAGTGTGTCTTTGGTTTGGAGGGTGGTTTTGATACGGTTCTGCCTTGGGACTCAGTATATTGACGATCAAGAGCTACCTGAACAACATTGTCAATCAGAGCCTTTAGCTGTGCGCCTGTCAGATGCACTGGCGCATTGTCGTAGTCATCATCATTAGTATGGCTATTCTCTCCATTGGGATCCGCCATTGTAACTTGAATCTGTTACAGAAGATAACAAAATTTTATTTAGAAGTTTTATTATGGAATTGTCTTTTATGACAATTCGTTAACCGTGGTAACAGAGACCATATTTGGTTAACTTATTACTCACTTAGTTTTAGGATTTGAATACATCCTATTTCAGCTATAACAATAATATTGGCGGCATAAAGCCTAATCACGAGGATATTTTATAATATTAGCCGAGATTTCAGAGAATCAAAGGCATAGAGGTTTGAACCGTAGTTCTCTTACCCCTTTCTGGCAGGGAGTCATAGACCACCACTGTCTTTTGTCTTTATAAGACAATTATTACGGCCCATAGGCACTACACCACTAATGGATGTTTTAAATAAGGTTGGCCCGTAGGCACTACATCACAAATGGATGTTTAACATGATTGGCCCGTAGGCACTACATCACTAATGGATGTTTAAATAAGGTTGGCCCATAGGCACTACATCACTAATGGATGTTTTAATAAGTGATCATCTCTACTGATGATTTAACCCATGATTTATAAATCATTTAGTTGGGTTTTGGAATCCTTAAAGGATTATTGTATAAGAATGACGTGCGTGACTTTAACGAATCACATCTGCCATGATTGTTAACATGCTTGCAGCGGTTAACAGGGAATCTGAATCTTTTAATTAAGTCCTACCATCTTGGCCGGATCTTAAGAGACACCAGGCTAGGTTTCACTCGTAAGATTCTTTATTTTGGCAGATCAATATAAAAGGAATGGTTTTGATTTATTTCATACATATTAAAACAAAACTCACAACATACATTCCATAATCTCAAATACAATTACATATTGCCCTAAACGGGTCTTTCAAATAGTACATACCTCCATAGAGGTATAAAATAAGTGACAAGTCCACGCAGGGACTAACATAAGGTAAGTGTCCATGCAAGGACTAAAAGATAAGTCCACGTAGGGACTGAAATACGATAAATGTCCACGTAGGGACTTCTTTTAAAGTAGAAATTACATTAGTACAACTATTAAGGGCTAGTGGTCACGTTTCTTCTTTTTGCCCTTTAGTAGGTTCGCCAAGCCTTTGAGAAATCCTCGGTGGCTCTTTTTCTCTTCCTCGAACTCTCTCTCCACACGATCTAGTCGATGGAGTATCTCTTCCTGTTCAGGAGGAGAGAAACGTGGTTGTGGCGCTTGTTGCGGAACTGGAGGTCTGGGAGGTATTGGATACCCATGAGCTGAGTAGTCCGGAGCTCCCATGTTCCCATGGGCTCCGTCAGGGTAGCGTGCATTATATCTAGCCGACACCACATATGGGTCGCGCTCATAATTGTAGTTGTATTGTGCTTGTGACGGTTCGAACGGGTTGTAAGCCGCTGGACCCGTGTAAGCAGGTATGGGTTGGTCATACCCGAATGGTGGCGAATTTGGTGCAGCTGGTGCGGAGTTCGCCTCCTGTATAGGACTTGAAGGTCCTTCTTCTTGTAGTGGCGGATAGTGGCTACTACTAGAGTGTCGAGGGGTGCTGAAGTGGATACCCCCTCCTCCTCGTGTGGACATACGAGCATTTGTCCTCCTACGCCTTGGCGGATCAGGCATTACTGGTTGCGCCGGTGGCAGAGGTGGTGGCGTAACTGCCTCAAAGCGTGAATCCTCAGAGGGATCCTGTGGATGTCGCAGTTGTTGTGATGTCTGTTGAGGCGGTGTGTAGTACCACTCATGTCGGTCAAACAACGCTTGGAAACTGTCTGGCCCCTGATAGGGTGTGCCATGGAAGGACGACCCATCAGAGACTTCTATCGGATGTGTGGGCGTACCACGAGCAGGTTCAGTTGGATCAGTATCTTCATCCATATGGTCTTCGGAGAAGTGATCTTGTGGCCCTAGTGGAACAAAGCCTGAAGGTTCCTGTATGTAGTCAGCTGGATTAAACTGACCTATGAAGTATGGAGTAGGGTCGTCGTAATTTCGGTGCGATACCGAACGTTGTAGAGGTATGAAGGAAGGTTGCGGGTTGTTGGGATCATTTTCTGAGTTTGGCCCAAAGGAGTGCCGGTAGGATGGCGTCGAGCTGTGCGAGGTGGAATGCCTCGCAGGTTCGTAAAGATCTCTTCGTCGTTGTGGTTCTTCACTCCTTGTCATTGAAGGAGGTCTTGTACCTGACGGTCCAGCTTCGTGATCGTGATGCGTCACGATATCTCCTCTGCCTCTTCTTCCCCTTCCTCTTCCTCGAAATATAACAGGTGGCATTTTCCTGCTCCAAAACTTATTAAAAATCGAAATGAAAATAAAGACAAAAAGGAGTATAAATCCGAATTTGTCCTAAGTTATTGTCTAGACTCAAGTATGTGCAATTGTGTCATTGAGATTAAACACAATATGATAGTGTTTAATTCGCTCAATGTTGGCTCTGATACCAACCTGTCACACCCCGATTTCCACGTGTATCACCGGTGGGCCCGGTGGGGGATTACCGTGACGTAGTTGGCAACAATATAGTCAAACCACACAATTATATAAATGCACAGCGGAAGCTTTAAAGATAAATATATACTTCAACCTCTGGTGATAATATCAAATGTATTACAGAAGTCGAATGTATCCACAGCGGATCAAAATAATAATAAAATATTGTTCATTCAGATACGGCATCGAGTTTGCGAGACTATTCGTGATGCCTAGGAAGCTATTACCAGCCCATTTCGTATAGTACATGCACTTAATCTTTTGGGGAAAATACGTCAGTTTACACTGGTAAATACCTTCAACTGACACATTTGAAAATGTTTATTAAAAATTGATTTGAATGCACAAGGCACAAACTCTTTTATAACTTGGGAAAATTATTAAAATCTTGTGAACGTATTACATGTTCTTTTATGCGTTCAGTAGCCCGGGTCGTGCCGGGTTAAAGATTTATAGACACACCACATTGCGTAAACCGTAGTATAAAAACCAACGGCTACGTCTTTTAATTTAATGTCGACAATGTATACCGGGTGTACGCCTACACCGGGATGTCGATGGTCGTGGCCATTTCGTAAAATGATGCCAAGGATATCCGGGACAACGGTCATTAAACCCCCCAAAGGCTTTTAAGAAACAAAACTGTTTAAATGAGCCGATCATATTATTTAATTAACCACCTAAGCGGTGGAAAAATATAATGCTCAATCAAGCGGTATTAACATACCGTAACCCAAGCCCGTATAGGGGAAATAAGTTAAAGTATTTACCTTTGCAAGTATATCTCCTTAATTTGATTAAATCACCGATAGCTTTTACTGGGCTCCTAATCTGGAACGAAGGTTTTTAATTAACCTCTTAGAATCCTAACGAGTCTTTATAATGGTCGTAGCCTAGACCGGTTGGTTCCGATATGTGAATACGGTTTAATCGCGCGAAAAGGCGAAAACCGAGAATGGAGTGTGATTCTGACCCAACAAGTTCAGAGACTTGTTTTATATAGGTCTAAGGTTCACACTCTGGATTTTGGGGTCCAAATAATATAATTTGACCCGTATCGGCTAATTTATGAAAACTAGTTTCATAAGCCGAACCGTGCGCGCAATAGGCGAAACGGTTAACCATGAGAGTCCTACGCTTATTTCCTAGGTCAATATGCCTTAAAGAGGTTGTGGTATCAGTAGGATACCTTCCGTGATGCCCGTAACGAGTTTAAGTTGATATTACGCCCCGTAGGGGCTTTTCGGTCATTTTAAGGACTTTAAAAGGGCTTTTCGAGTTCTACAGGAAATCTGAGTTTCCCGAACAGTTTATAAAGTCTAAAATACTTTATTTATTATTTAAATTCAGTAGCAACTGGAATCGGGTCAAAAGACCTTGTAGAACTCAAGTTTTGGCCGAAAAGGGCATATTCGGTATTTACCGAACCGTAGCCATAACCGCAGGTTATGAGCGAGGTAAAAATTATTAAAAATCTTTAAAATTCCCAAAATATTATTTTAATACAGTGGGTAAAAGTTTTGGTGACGAAATTTTGGTTTAGATAGGCGTTATGCTAATTGCGTCGTTTATTACAAAAGTTTACTTTAATTGCGCTATTTAGCATAACTCTCATTCTAGACCTCGGATTGACGTGAAACTTTAAGAACATGCTTACAATTTAGTAAGCAAGGTTATGGTCCGTTCACGTGTCCGAATACTCGTTTTATTTTTAAAAGGCCGTTACGGTCAACTTTTAGGCGATTAACGGAAATGCGCGAAAGACTCGGATAACTCATGAACCGATCACAGAGGTTTATACCATCATGTAACCTGGTCCTAAGAGAGTCCTAAGGCATATCTATACCTCACTAAAACGGGTCAGAACTGAAGTCAAAGCAAAAGTCAAACTTTGCGACATTCGGCCCCGAACCGGGTCAATATAGCAAACGGTCGATTCAAACGAGCGTAAATAAGTTTATATACTTAATATCATGTTTTATGATTATCAAAACAGGTTTCATAGCCTATACATTACAGATTATGTACAAAATGGCCAAAACGACTTTCTGTTGACTTTTTAAGTGCGCGTTTGACTCGATATTTGACATAGTTAGAGTGGTGATCAGAGGGAACCCTTTTAGGGGTTTATTACCCACATAAATACCAACTCAAAACTACTTTTGATCCGACAATTCACTGGACCATTTGTGAGTTATCGTTATGACAACCGTTAGTTACGACGGTTGAGTTTATAAGCTAAATCTATGGAAATATAAGACCAAAATGGATTTGAACGACTTACAGAAGTTGTATCTTGGCTAGAGAGCAGAGAGGAATGCTTGAGAGCTTTAGAATGATCAGTAGTTGAGTTGTTTGAGTTGTGATGAAGTTATGAGCATAATGTGGCTATTTATAGTGCAACAAAGTCCTCAAGATCATCACACAACACCCTACACTGATCATGGATGATGGGCAGGTGTCCCATAGAGCTATGGGTCGAGTAGGGGGTGCCCATGCTTCTCTTATTGCATGTTTGATCGTTCATGAGCTCAAAAGGCAAGAAAATACAAACTTTCTGCATCTGGGCGTCTTACGCGACCCGCATGGAGAATCCATGCTGCTTTTACGCGGGTCGCCTGCTGTGTAAAGATCAGACGCGATTAAGAGGTGGCTCGCGGCCCGCCTCAACTTAACCCAATCCCTTACGCGGGTCGCGAGAGGTTAAAATTTCAGGATTTTTAAATCTTTTGTAATGATTATCAGAATCTGGTAATTAATAACGAAATCTTTCGTAATGATTTACCTGACCTTTCGGGTTTGAAGGGGTAACTTTGCGGTTTGGCCCTCGGTTAATTACAACTAAGGACCTCGTGTTATTTACCCGCGTTATTAAATCCCCGGTTTGTTTATTAATTATTCAGAAAGCCTTAACTTTCATTATTGACGCTTTTAACCCTTCTCCTACGAATTTGATCGTAACTTTCTTGTTTCATAACGAAACTTCGCGAAATTTATATATTACATTCTAGTGAGTGTATAATACCGTTACAAAGCCTTGGGAACGTTAAAGGGCCACTCAGAGGTATAATTAAACATGTTGACACAGTTAACCCCTGTAGCTTGTAATCTCTCACTTTCTTCCGCGTTTCGCTTCCGTACGATCCATGATTTATTCGTTTGAAGGTATAAGCACCATTTAGGGTTACTGTACAGTATATTTACCCTTTGACATTTATAACCCTCGAATTTACATACTTTTAAGGTTTGCCAAAATTAGTCCTTTATTTAATATCAATGCCACGTGTAATCAAATGACACGTGTTAACACATTATTGGACTCAAAAATTCGAGGTGTTACAGTAACACCCTTCTTCACAACCGTGTGACCAGAATCTCTTCTTCTATAAACGGGAAATCCATCAGAATCAATGGAAGTGGATTCCAAAAACTTCTTTGGAAAATTCTTAGAACAACGGTTCCCAACCATGCATGGACATTTCTTGTTGGCATGTCCGCAAGGACCATGAATCATAAAGTCACTCACAAGAGAATACAATTCAGGATCCTCGTTTTTATCAGGAATTTCAGCTGAGATAAATGGATCAATGTGTTCAACCGTAGGAAGCTTATGATCAGCTTTCATAAATAAGCAAATATGCGCATGTGGCAAACCACGCTTTTGAAACTCAACTGTGTAAACAACTATAAAAAAAAAAACAATGAGTTAAATATAGTAGATAAAAGGAATGGGAAAGACAAAAACAATTAATAAATTAAAAGTGGATATCGATTTTACATACCTGCATTAATATCACCAAATATTTTTTTTTTTGCTTCAAATCATTTATCAATTCATCGAGTTTCATCTTAAACAATCGACAAAGTATGTCAGGTCTGTCTTCTGGCTTAATTGATGAGTCACCAATAAATCTAACAATTTCAGGCCATTTCGGATTACATGTGATTGTGATAAAGAAATCAGGATACCCATAATTCCGACATAACGCCATAGCATCCAAATAGTTTTGCATCATGTATCGAGAACCACCAGTAAATGATGACGGTAATATAACAGGTTGTCCTGTATGACTCAAATCACTCTGACCAACCTCTTGAACATTTTTAAGACTTTTAAGCGAGTCAGATCTCAGTTTGATTTGCTGAAAACGTATGAAGTTGAGCCTCTCACTTTCAATCATTGTGTAGGCATCGACTAAAAACTGCTGAAACAACCTTCTTGCATTAAGAATTAGAGAAAACTTGTTATGTCTATCCTGAATTCTATAAGAAAAAAACTCCCTCATAGTGCAAGTTGGTCTTGTCTTCTTTGTGTTAGGACCAAATTCCCTATGAGGAATATTAATCCTATAGCCATCGTCTCCGTACGGAAAAAGAATCGGATACTGGAGAGCAAGGTAAGAAGGATGTAACTCGCTAATACGCTTAAGGACTCCTGAACGCTTTTCGACAATAATATCACGACTTTCTATCTTGAGATCAGGTTCATCAACTATTAAAGCAGCAACTTCAGAACACGTAGGTGAATTGTATGTCCTTCCGTCACGATCTCTCTGTGAGATTATCCGTAGCCTAAGGGAAACGTTAGGATTCTCATGGAGGTGGTCGCGTACCATTCTGTAAGTTTTTACCAGCATATTCGTAGAATCTAACATGTTGGTAAGAAACTTTATAAATTTAGCATCAAGTTCCTTTGCCCTTAAAGATGCTTTGCTTGTAGAAGCACTGTAAATAAATGATAGATTGTTAATTACCGTGTTAAACATTGAAATGAACAAAAATAGTATTATATGTTATAACGTAACATTAAGAAACATAACCAAAAAAGATACTTACCCAAATAACAACTCTCTATTAGCAAGCTCATTCTCAGTATCATAGATATAAAGTTGTGAGAATTTTGGCTGGGCTCCGTCCTTAGGAAGAAGACTACCCATACTATGTGCATTCTGACCACTGATTCTATAAACATATGGAGCATTTCCTTTGTTTATTTTAGTATCTACTTTTCCTCCCATTGAAGTAAAGGAAAACATAGAATTGTAACGTCTTATATTCTTTAAGAAAAACTTGCTTTCTTGATCTAAAGAGCTAAAAAGCATCTGATAAGATGGATGAGAATCTTTATATTCAGGCAAGTCAACTTTACCATATCCACAACATAAGCTATATGTTTGTTTTTGAAGTGTAATGCGACCCTTTCCACCTTTGGTAGCCCATAACTTTGCAAAGCATAAACCACACGTAAGAGATTGGTCACCATGGTCAACGTAATCTGAACATTAAACACAAATTGAATAATTGTGTAGGACATATAAAATATGAAATAAAAATGACTAACATTACTAACTTACCTTTGGATACGCCTTTGGTGGCGTCTACAACAACCTCGTGAATATGATTTTCATCATCAGAATCAAGAGGAGCCATTGGTATGGCTTCTATTTCAATTGGTTTATGAATAAGTCTACGCTTTCCAGAAGACATCTTTTTAAGCGAGGTAATTTCGGAGATCGAACAACTTGTGTTACGTTTATTGGTTATTGGGGGATTAAAAGAGTAGCAGTCATTCAATGGTAAAGTTGATGAGCTTGCAATATTATCTACATAACAAAGAAAAGATACTTTATCGTTAAGTATATGAATTATACAAATAATAATGTATGTAAGAATATAATTGTAAAATTTACCATGTGATATATGATTCAAATAAGACATAGCATTAGAACAATATGGTACACTCGGAACTTGCGTACGTATGTTTGTAATACACGACAGTGGTGTCATGTTTTCCTTGTTTGCCCGCATCATACGTGGTACTGATGTAGAAGAATGTTGCAAAACATTTGTGTTCATATTTTTTTCTTGAAAATGCCCCCGATGTATAAGCTACGTTTCTCGAAGATTTAGAATTATTTCCTATTCAGAAAAAAAATATGATAATACAAAATAATTATTTAGAAAATTATTTGTTCACATCTTTTTGGTATAAAAAAAACAAAATATGAAAAATCACAAAGTAGTAAGTGCTTGTTATTGGCTATGATTACCTGGTGTTATGTTTTCTATATTTGCAAACGGTGTACGATTTGGTGTTGTATACTTATCTTGTAGTACATTTCCTTTCTTCTTCATTGTAGAAGGTGTAATAATGGAAGATGTTACGTTAACCGAGGAATTTAAATGATTACCTAATAGGATATAAAAAACATAATATAAAAAGTAATATCACAGAATTGCAGTTGACAAAGTAAATCCATAATGTGAATTCTATAACATTATCTAAATATTAAAAGTAAACTTACGGGTCGGTATAAGAGTTGATGATTGGGTAGTAAATGTTGGTATTGAAAAATTGGGAGTTAAATTCTCTTTGTTATTCAAAATAAATCGTGTTGATGATGAAGACGTTGAGCATCCACTTTTAGAAATCATATTACTACTAATCCTTGATCTCTTACTATCAAGGTATAGTTTTCTTAACTTCCGCCTGTGTTTAGCCTGAACAGCTGAAATATTAAAATAGAAAAAAAGAATAAATGTTGACATATGGTTGTTTAGTATTTAATTAAAATAATTATTTGTTACACATCTCGTTAAATAACAAATCAATTATTAAAAATAAAATCTCATTTCGTTTAATAATGTAACAAATTAGGTTGCCTTAAATAAGTATGTTTGCTCAATATTTGACTTATAATGATAAACATATTTAGATTCAACGTTTCCATTTATAACCGAATTACAATAATTTAATAAATATTTGTTTTTTTATTCAATTGGACCGAACTAAAACTATTATATAAAGGGTATACATACCATCTTCAACTATAGGTTTGAAGTTTTACATAATGGTTTATATTCCTTTCGATATTATACTGTTTGAAATCTTAATTCGACTCCATGGTAGATCCATTGATCAGTACAAATGTGTATGTCGACAATGGAATGAAGGGCTATCGTCATGGCAGTTTATGTCGTTACATGTTAACTATGTTGAAGAATATCTGGTAAGATATTATACTTGTCATTTACTTACATTCATATTTAAATTACTTGTATCAACATTGTTGATTGTTACTTTAAAATTATTCGAAACTTATGGACGCATGAGAGATTCTGGGAGGATTGCGCGTCACTAAATAAAGAACTTTATAAGGAATATATTCCTCCAGGTTCGAATCAGAAGAAAATAGAAGAATATGAAGCAATGGAAGAAGATAACACGATTGGTGAAATTGAATAATTAGTCTTCTTGGATAATTTGTGTTATGTCTTGTTTGTTTCGAATAATAAATATTTACTATGTTTGAATAAGATATTCAATTTTAATGTTTTCTTTGATTAAAAATAAAATGAGGTATGCAAGTCAATGGTTTTGGTTATTACAATCTGTTATATGTAATATGGATTTTATAAATATGTGATTTATAACAGTAAACATTATAAATAAATGTATTAAAAACATATATGAATATATAAATGAAAGAAAATTACCTCTAACAAAAAAGCCGGAAGTGCTGTTGATTTTGACTTCTTATAATCAAGATATATTTTTCTTAACCAACGTCTATACTTACCTTCGTCAGCTACAAAGAAAAAAAAAGTAAAAAAGTACAAATAAATGTACAATTGATATTGCAGGACAATGTAGTTGTTAAAGCATAAAAAGATTTCGAAAACAAAGTTGAATAATATTTTCTATATTAGAAGTAAAAAGTATGAAAACACGTACACTTATTACCGATGACAAGGTGTGGACGTTCAGAAGAATATGAAGTAAGTTGTTGAAACGTATTCTGCATTTTGTTACCACCACAGAGTACTACAACAAAAAACATATAAGTTTAAAATGAAAAACAAATGCATGAATGAATAAAATTATAACAAAATACCTAAAAAATTACTGGAAATATAAAAAGTGATTAATAAAATGTTTCAACCGTATAAGGAACTCGAGAATGCAAATTCACATAACCATGAGAAGCTTTTTGAAAGTCTATGAAGTATTCGAATTTATAGAACTATGGTATTAGTTATTTATGGAATTAATAATATAAATTGGTAAAATGAATTGGAAGAAAGTTAATCACATTAAATATGAAAACAATCTTACATTTATTGGTGTTTGATTAAAATTGCTAAAAATACGATTTTCTATAAATAAGTATAGAAATGTAACTGAATAGAAAATTTTGACATAATTACAATATTACTTAAAATTAGTTTACAGGTGTAATTGAATATTAAATCATATATAAGTATAAATGGTTAATGTTCATTTGATGAGAAACAATTAATAAATGTTAAAGGTAAAATTTAAGTTTGATTTAGTTATGTTTATGTTTTCGGATGATTAAATTAAAAAAATAAAGTAATCAACGTACTCTCGTAAAATAACGAATATAACAAAACATCATTAACAATAAAAAAATATTACATCAAACATCAATATGTCATAATAAATACCGCAAAACAGAAAATGTCTTTAAACATAAAATTAGTCATAGCATACCGATAAAAATCCAATACTCAAATAACAAATAATTTGTTTCTTATTAAAACCACCATTTGACATATGTCCTTTATCAATTGTTGCTTAGATCTTCGTCAACAGCATTCTTCTCAACACACATGCGAGGCTTACTCGCTGACGACCCCAATCTCTCTTCATTCAAATAAACATCATCCAGGTTACGCTTCATATCAGAAGATGGTTGCTTCAAGTCACACACGTCATCCTTTGACACAGGTGTGGTGTTATCCCCAGTGTAAGAATCCGCATCCTTAAAGAAATAAAAAAAATATAATAAGACAACATTAAAATTACATATAAGTTAATTTTTAAATTAATACCTTAAAACTTTCACCACCAGTAGCTTGGAGCTTAGACTGAGTCATACCAAAAGAATCAGATACATCAAGCTGTAACAATATGGGAAAACAAAAGAAAATTAGTTGAAGATATTTTAAATAGTTATGAAAGTAAATCTATATATATATATATATATATATATACAAAACAATAGCTTTCTTGGTCAATTTTGAATTTTTTGTTCAGCTTATCCAAGATGTCTTCATCAGTGGTAACAACTGAGATTCCATAATTCTCGACAGCATTGACAATATTAAAGTCAGTTACTTTAATCACGAAAGCACACTTTAGGTTAACCAATGATTCAAATTCAACTGGATATTGTCCGGGATTCTCATTCGACTTCAGTAACTATATATTACAAAATATACGGTGTCGTTATGAAAAATATATAAAATTTTAATTACAACTAATATTTAATATAAAGTATAAATAAAAATAACCTCGTCCTGAATCTCTATAAGTTCCTTTGCAGTTTTACCAACAAACTTCATCGCCTCATGATCAAACAATGTAAGTGTCACCGTACCGGTTGAATCTTGAACACGAACCGGTATTTTAAACCTTTCAAATAGTGTTTAAATATTAAAAATATTATATATATAAATATATATATATATACATATATATATATATGAATATATAAAAAAACGACCTACGTTGTTGTTGTAGATCCGAACAATAGGTTGAAGTAGGAATAAAAAACATTTTACCTGGACAACGGGAAAACTTCTTTACCATTACAATCCTTGTTAGAACATTGATACAACTTCTCATCTTTAACATCACTTGTTCCATCATCCTTATCATATGTTTCAAACTTTTGCTCAACTTTGGACTTGCAATAGTTACACCCATCATAATACCACATCTTATCTGAAACAATTGCAACGATAGTTCCAACAACAACAACTTTCTTTGGTTGTTTACATAATAGAAGTCAACAATTAGATTAAAATTTTGAAAAAAATTTAAAATATAATAGATGAAGTGGTAATGAAAACCTCTATGATTGATCCAAGATAAGAAATTGGTGAAAACACATCGTTCTTTAAAAATTCATCTTCGACAGAACACATGATATATGACCCAGCATGGCTACTTGACTCAGTCGAAGCAGCAAGTTTTGCAAGAAACCTATTGAACAGTTTGAATAAAAACAAATGTTCAATAAACAAAAAATAAATAAAAAACAAAAAGATGAAATCAATAAATAAATATGTTTACATAATATGACTTACTTTTGCCTAAATAATAGCATGTCATCAAAGTTGTCATTAATGAAAAGGCGTGAACCATCAAAGTTATTAGAAAAACCCCATTTACCTATTGTAATGTAAAAAAAAAGTAAACATTAAATAAAATATATATAAAGTAACAACATCTACATAAAGTGTACTATGAGGTAAGTAATGTGGTATGAAATAAATACCTTTGTATGTCTTAACAGCACCAAAATGGACAACAACGACAACATGTGCTTCACGCTTTTCACTAACCATGTAAGAATACATGTCCTTAGCGTAATCATCCCAAAGAGTTAAATCGATCTGAACATCTCTATAAAATAATATAACAAAAAATTATAAGTTTAACAACATTTTGTAAACTTGAAAGCCTAATATAGAATAACAAACATAGAATTTATGAAAAAATTTTACTCAAGATCTTGAAGCTTAAGATTAAGGCGTTTCCCTTTACTACCATCCTTTTTGTTCGTTTCCTCGATGTTATAACAAACACAAACATAACCAATGAAATCTAGCAAAAAATATAAAATACATGTCAGCATATATAAGAACATAAAAAAAAACATAAAAATTCCTAAAACAAACATTATGGTATATAAAGTATGAAAAAATAATTAAAAAGTTACATACCTACTGTCGTACCCTCCTTTATTTTCTGTGACAGAACATCATTAAAATCAACAAAATTGAAAACATACTGCGGACCCTCCCATTTTTTGCACTTTTCCACAAACGTATGGTAGTGAAAAGATAACTTCTGATTGCTAGGTACAATCTTGAAAAATGTAGTGTTCGCAGCAAGGGAAGGCCGTTTTATGATAAGACATTCATCAACAATAAGATGCCTCTCAAACTTTGAAAATAGCTTATGCAAGCAAGATGCTTGAATCTTGGTACCCTGTCGGTAAATACATAAAAACATGAAAAGGATATCTTAAAATGAAATGAAACTCAGTATAATTTAAACAAAAAAGAATAAATCATCAATTTACCATTTCATCCATCAGTATCATATCTATACGATAAGTCTCTCTTTTATTAGCTCTCATCTTCTTCCTCCACAAACTAACAATTTTAACCTTGATAGTGTAGTTTGTGCTAAGAGCATCGATATCGTTCAGCAAGGTGATCTGACCATCGTTTTCCATTGTATCTAAGATGCAATCAAAACTATTAGTTTGCCTTAAACAGAAAACAATTGATCTATTTATATAAAACTAAAAAAACGTATTATTTTTAGTAATATAATATTAATATTTGTAATCAAAATAAACCTCGTTTTTAAAATACAATAAATAAGGAAACAGAATAACTTATAATTAGATAAATATAATTAACAGTTATGAAAATTTAAATAAATGGAAACTATACATGTTAATTATATACCCTAGGGATTCAGTATACGATTTATGAAAATATAATTAACATTTATGAAAATTTAAATAAATGGAAACTGTACATGTTAATTATAATGTAGCATTTCACAACTATAATTAAAGTTAAAAATTGACAATCATATTGTTATCTATGGACAGAGACATTCTTAATAAAAAATAAAAAATGGGATACATATTACTTTAAATCATCTTAAATGATTAGTGGATTAAGATAAAAGTGTGTTTAATATACATTTTTAAATACTATTTGTAACATTTTTCTAAAATTGAAAACCATTATTAAAATAAATAAAATTGATTTTTCTAACTGTTTTTGAATAACCAGTTTCCATAATTATAGGTTTGAATGTGCAAATGACAAAATTATATGATTAATAACTTGAAAAGTAAAAACGAAATATTGAATTTGCAACATACAAATTGAAAGTTGAATTTCTATAATAAAAATGAATATAAAATTGGTTATTTATGTTAAATATACTTGACAAAAACTTATACTGTATCAGTTCTCAAGCATAATGCAAGTTTAAAAAATGACAATCATAATGTTATCTATCTAGATATACATTATTCATAAAAAATGGGATACATATTACTTTAACTAATCTTAACTGCTTAATTGGTTAAGAAAAAAGTGTGTTTAATCTACTTTTTTAATAAATTATTAACTTCAGTAGAATATTTTTTAAATTTGACCAATAACTGTTAAACAAATACAATAAATTTAGAAAGAAATGAAAAAAATAATTGGTTAAAAGGACAGTTAAGATATGAAAAAAATATAATAACTTAAAATTCAAAACCAAAACGAATGTCAATAACAAAGAAAACCATATAAAATCTTAAAAAGTAACTCATGAAAGGCAAAAAACATGCCGTAAATGTCATATATCTAATGACTTCGCCTAACGTAAGGTACAACCAGATCAACACTCAACACCTGGTCATTTTCATTAAAAGAATAATGAACCCTGTCACGGACCTTAATTCTAGCAGCTTTCATGAACTTCTTCCAACGGGTTAAAGCATATCGCCATCCTCCATCGCTTTTTCTTTCACGTCTGGTACCGTTAGTAAATTGTTTTGGCGGATCCAGATGCATAAGTCTAACGGTGATATCTCTTAAACCTTCATCAAGTCTAGCCATTCGTGAAACAGGATCTGGAATCCTCTGTATTGTTGTAGAAATAAAATTAATAAAAAATATGAAACTAAAACAACAATGTTTAGAAAGAAACAAATAAAGATTCTAAAACTTACAAAATAACGTTCACCAGCCATACGAACAAAATGACGAACACCATCATGTATTACTTCATCAACTTCATTTTCAACATCGATAGGTGCAACGTCAGTCTGCAAATTAAATATATAACAGAATTTAAATTAACATGTATAAAATATATACATATGTACCAATATGTAACTTACCTCATCGACCTCTACATCCGAAAAATTCATTTGAAGACCGTTTTTCCCAAATACTTTTAAATGGAGAAAATTACCAAAACCTTTGGTAAAAAACAGAAAACAACCATCCTTCAATTGTAACTGACTAACAATTACGTCAATACCAACGGAAAAACCTACTTTACCGTCAGATGTTTCAATGAGAACGTTAAACGTGTTGTTGTCTATAATTACAGAAGCGATTACATCATTTGACGAATAATCATAGTGTTTTGGCAGGATACATTCAGGAATGACCTGTGGGAATGATAAAAAAAATCAGCAAAAA
Source organism: Helianthus annuus (assembly GCF_002127325.2). NCBI lineage: Eukaryota > Viridiplantae > Streptophyta > Magnoliopsida > Asterales > Asteraceae > Helianthus > Helianthus annuus. The sequence goes on along the minus strand of NC_035433.2, from coordinate 132,033,117 downwards.
TTAAATTTAATATAAGTAAAGTAATACATCAATACGATATGAAAAATATAAATATAACTTATCTTACATAAAAATGAGATGATGGAGGGAGCAGATACGTCCAAAAAGTGCTACGACTAACCCCATCAACGAAATATGTTAACTTAAACGTAGTAGAATCTATAGGATTAAATACTACCAAACACCCTATGGTTAGTCGCAAATGTTCTACAACTTTGGACCAACCATGAAAAAGGAATATCTTTCCTTTAGAAGCGCTTAATCCAACATTAAATATTCGGCCATCTTCTGTGTGTACCGAAACATTTGTAGGACCTTTATATACACCCCAAAGTTTGCACGCAGCGTCATCTGGAATACACTAATAAAAAAAACAAAATGATTTATATTTATATGAAAACATATAAACAATACAATAATAACAAACTGTACTTAATAATAAGATAAAGAAAATAAAAAAAAGTTATTTAATAATTAGTCATTTACCATAATAAATTCGTCTGCTTTATTCATGTGCCTACAGAAGCAGGGTCCTCTGAAACTGATTTAAAGATTACGATGTTAATAAAGTGTAAAATGTTAAGGTTAGCATGAGAAATAAAAATTGAAAACAAAACACAGATTCCACAAATGAAATACCTTGATGAACTTTCAGCCATATGAAACACCTACAAAAAGAGGTTACATAAACAAAGCACGTTAGATGAATTATTTAAAAAACATAACCTTTATGATACATTATTATAAAAAACTGGGCAACCAAATGATTTACAATGACAATTAAAATAAATAAAAAATCCTCATTATAATAAAACCTAGTATACTATCATCAAATACAAATAAAGTTACCAAAAAAATATGATATATTACATAAAAATGACAATGATAAAAAATATATAATACTGAAAAAATAATAAGAATTTCTATGACAATAAGAATCAGGGCTTATATAACATAAACCTAAACAGCCCATCAGACTGAAGAAATCATATAAACATAATCATACGAAATAGTCTGCATCAAAAATCGCCTTTAGGTCAACATAAATAACAATGCTAATGGGATTAAGGATTTGGAATGACATTCACAAACTTATTAAGAAACAGAATCAACTATAAGTTATTATACATGAATTCATATAAAAGTAAAGACAGATATTGATAAAAATCGAATATAGGGTTTAGTGTAAATAATGTTAAATAAAAAAATGAACATAATTTTCAATAATGTTAAATACCAAAGGGACTTAGGGTTAAATAAACAGAAACATACATTAATTAAACACATAACATAAAAGAAAAATACATGAATAAAGACTAAAGAATGAATTTAACAAAAACAACTTACAGATTGTAAAACGATATGTGAACTTCAGGAATGGATTCAATGAAGAGTAGATGTAGATGATGACGGTAAAGAATGTCAACCCATCTATATATGTAGATCCACTAAAGAAATTCATTGTTATATGGAAACCGATGGTATTCTTGGAATAAGATTGGAGAGAAGTTGAAGAGTTGATTGGAACCATAACTGCAAAAGGAATAAATAATATGTTTAAAAATAAAACGTGAAACTAATTATAGAAACAATGACTAATTACATAAACATAAATTTAATTACAAAATCATAAATTTTCATAAATTATGCTTATATACATTAAATTATCTTTAAACTAAAATTGAAAAATTTTTAACACAGATTATTGTTAATTAAAAAAAGAAAACATAACGGAAAAATATACAAAAACAAATTAGATTGTTTGAGGTAACCTCTGTTGCTTGACAATTTTCGTATTCCGATTGTTATGACGGAATTAGGTATTTAGATAGAAGAAACAATCATCAACAATCAACAAAATCATCTGATCTAGATTTCGGTTTTTATTTAACAACAGTAAACATGTTGAATCCATTAGATTAAATATGAATCCTACATAAACAACAAAGTAAATCAAAATACATTCAACATTTATGGTCGGATCCTCAAAAATCAGACCAAATAATAGTTAATAGAAGCACAAACAATGTTTATAAACCTAACTTTATATAGAAATTAATAACATAAAATCAACAGCATATCTTGTTTGATAACATATATAACAAATATTTAGATTCAATTTAGCGTATTTACCTTTGATCTTGACCTAATTTTTGTAAAGATGGTGAGAAGATAACCGATTGAATGTTCTAAAGGAAGAGAGAAGAAGGTAAAGTTGAGATAGGTATGAATGAGAGATAAGAAAATGAAAAAGTTTATAAATGATCCGAATATTTGCAAAAGGTGAATTCGGAAATGAAAAACCCGACCCACAACATTCCGGATCCCGCTTCCATTTTGTTGAAATCGTGAATGCTTATTGCATTTGAGAATTCCCTCCTAAACTCAAATAATGAGGTTGCCACATCAGCAAAATTGTCCCAAATCCAATGCCACATAGCCCAAATCACATCTCATTTATATATATATATATATATATATAGATATAGATAACCTTGTTTCCACAAAGAAGATACTATTTATGTTGATTAGTTTAATGTATAAAATCAAACATTGAAACATATTCTCTTTATCATATATTTGCTTAATTGCTAGTGTTCTCTTTACATGACATCCATTAAATATGTGGGTTTATATTGGGATGTCTTGGTGAGACCATCTATAATGGTAAATGTCATTTAAAGGGTATTTTTTATCATATCGGCATCATAACGTTCGTTTAAAAAATGTGTAATGGTTAATGCCCTTTTTATTCATTACTTTCAATTTTTTTTCTCTTCATTGGGCATTTTTCTGGAAATGATCACCTCTCTTCATGCCTCTGTAATGCCTAAAGAGACGATGTTAGGGGCGTTATTAAATTCTTTCGTACCCTATAATGCTCATTACTCATAGTCTAAATTAGACCACCACCAACATAACTACAGTTGACGCAACATAAGATTATTATTTAAACCTATAAGCATACTTAAATATAAATTAAATTGATTTCATATGTAAGGTATAATCTATCACGACCCCTAATTTACATTTACATAATATAAATTTACAACAAGTTGAGACTTTGGGGTGTTGTACCCCATGTTTTGGGGGTTCTTCAAAAAAAAAAATTGATGTTTCACTTTAAACCCAAAACTACTTGATTTTGTAGTTTTAACCCAAAAGTTTTTAGTTTTTCCAATTTAACCTCACAACTTTTTTACTTTCAACTTTGATCCCATATGTTTTTCATATTTTGCAAAATTTTTCGTTTTACGTTTAGATCTAAATTTTGTGACTTAACATGTCACAACGTGGGTGTGTGGTTCAACAATTTTGCGTAACGTGTGTGGTTCAGTGTGTTTACATCGTCTATTTTTTTTTCCCGTTTTATAAGTTCATCACAATGCGCGAGTCCTGGATCGAGTTAGTTATTATTATTTTATATGTTTTATATGTCGGTCTAATTTTTTCACGTTAAGACGCCGCAACTTCAATGTTGGTGGCCGTTGGCTATAGTGTGACATTGGTGCTATTTGTCACGGCTTTACGCCCAGCCGCAACGCGGGGAGCTTAATACGATAGGTTATTTGTATGGATACAAGTCATGTAACGTAGTAATTATGATACCATTAATTGTATTGAGCTTATTTGATGAATTACTTATTTGTATAAGATAGTAATACAAACTTAGCAGACAAAAACATCTTTAACACATTGTAAATGTGAATCTGGTCAACATCATGTCAATTTCATTGACCGCGACGCAACGCGCGCGTTTCAATCTTCTAATTGAATTCAAATAGTAACTCGGCCTAATAATTTCGAAAAAGAATTAGGTAAGTTGGTGCCCTAGTTTTTTGAAACCCAAAACTTTAGTTTTTTTAATTGATGCGACTTGTGAGCTTATTCATATAGAATTTTAATATTGTAGAATGTAGAGTTACCTGGATATTTCAATTTATTATGATCGCTTTTGTAAACATTGTTCAAAACTGGTTTTATATAACGAGTTAATTTGAATTGTATTTACTAATTTATAGAACAATAACGGGTCAATTGTACTTAAAACCGTGTGATTAAATCACTAACTCTAACAAAATGTTATAGTTTGAGGCAGGGGTGCAGCTTCCTTGGGGCGGGAGGGGGCGCCCGTCCCCCGAACTTTTCGACGCATAATGTTATGAACAGTACATTCGTATAGAAATTTTTAGGTATATACGCCCCCCTTCCCCCGGAATTGGGAAAAATCGACCCCCAAGCTTTGCCACTGGTTTGAGGGGCCAAAGGTGACAACATAGAGTGAATATCGACCAACTTTATACACTTTGATTCCCACAAAAATCAATTTATTAAATATTGTGATTTACTCTTTACCACCTAGTAAAAAAAACCTAGAACCAAAATAAAAACAAACATATCCACACACACATACATGGATCTGGTAATTATTTGAACCAAAAATAAAGCACAAAAGTTTGGTCGAAACATGCAAATACTTGGAACAAAAACAAAATCATTTAAACCAGAAAGAAACCTAAATCCATTGAACCAAAACCAAAACTTTTGGAATGAAACCTAAAACAAACACGGAAACAAACATATGGACACAAACCCTGAAATAGATATAAAAAAACACAACCGAACGTACACACCCCACAAAGATTATAAACACACATAATCTAATCACACAAGCTTTTTCCCACATTAGTACAAGAAAATGGTTGATTTTATGCCTCATTCGATATAATTTATATGTTGCATTTTGAACACATTAGTCCGGTCAAAGATACATTTACAATTCCCAAATTACCTCAAACAAATAGCTAGTGACAATTAGGGTGTCGAACCACGAAGAGTTTGTGGTTTGTGTTAGGATTTAGATGATTACTAATTCTGAACTAATTTATGAAGCTTGTTATTTTAATTTCTTTGTTTGTTTGTTGGTTTTGAAAGAGTATCGGATTAAACTGATAAATCTACTATTAACTACGAAAAAGGTTAACGTGAAATAATTGCAATAAAAAAGATTACTTGATTAAAACTTATACTGTGGAACAAGGTTCCCACCTGGTTCGATGATCGCCATACCTAGGGTTCCTAAACGTTTTAGACTTAATTTAGTTGCATTTGATTACTAAGAGCTTTAGTGTTACGAGGCTTAGGTGCCGATAGTTATCAACATTACAGAGAACAATAGAATGCACTTCGTTACCTGCAACATGTAAGCGCTAGTCTATATTAAAGCATAACTGCATGAATCCATTTCACAAAATCAAATTTAATAATTCACTCGACAGTTCATGAATTCGAAACAAATGCAAAACAATCAATATAAACTTCAAATATTTCACATAACTAGTCACAAATTAAATTCATAAACCATTGTTACCCTATAATCTAACAAAAATCTACACCGGGGTGAAACCTGAGAGTATTAGCCGCTCATGGTGAATGGAACTCGAACACCGGATGATGAATGCGAAGAATGGAACCTGATCTTGATCTCGAGTCTTGGAATGATTGATGCAGAATTAGGGTTTGGATGGTGGTGTGATCTTAATGATTGGGTTGATGATAGTGTATAATGATTAGTGATTGTGATGGAGATTCTAGTTTATAGGATTGATGAAGATGATGGACGGTGATCGATGTGTGTGTGTGTTTCTCCAAGTGTTTTTGGCTCCAAGAACAAGTGTGTTCTTCAATTCATGTTCAAAACATAATAATCACCTCAAAATCTTGGTTAAATAGGTCAAAATGGGGAAACAGACGTCGAAATTTACGTCACCACGTTGGTGACGCAAGCTTCCGGCGTCGACGATGTGTTGTGTAAGTTGATACAAAGTATTTCTGTCTATGCACATTCCTGCCGACGCGACTAGTGATGTATTGCCCGTTTTTCTTCGTTTTTCGCAGCCAGTTGCTCCTAGCTTCGTCTCGATGTTCCATAAGGCTCCTGAAATGCTCTTTAAACTCTGTTAGACCTGCAAAATACAAATCATATCAAAGTAGATCATTCGAAACCCAAATTCGCGTAAAAACACAAATTTAAATACTTATAACATCGGACTTTCGACCACGTATCTGTAAAAAAAAGTAATTGGGTTAAGGTTCAGTTAATTATTTTGAGAGTGACAGAGGAAAATAAGTTGAGAGCAGTCGAGGACAATTGGGAGTTTTGTCGGCCAACATGTGAAAGATGGTTCAGAATGGTTCAAACTCCAAACGTCTTTGAATCTAGATTCGATTGACTATTCATTCGTTTCTTACCCCGATTACGATTGTTATTCGACTTGTTAGCATGCGATAGGTTTATGATTATATTATGCTCATTATCGCATGTTATGTTACTTATGATATCTGTTTATGTTACTATTATATTTGTTTACGACTGGCTGAGATCTGTTACCCTAAGCACTCTGGCTCCTCCCATGACAGAGTTATCAGTTCATGGCATCCTTAGGTACAAGCATGGTACATAACTAATAGAAGGCGTATGGATTAATCCTAGGGTATGTTTATAGGGATGGATGTTGGGTAGGCCAACCCGCACCATCTCATGTGACAGACTTTGTGGTTGTTTAGCTTATGGGTACATTTGTACAATACGATACTGTTATTGAACTGTCACTGTATTTGTTATTGTTATTATTGTTACTACTTGAGCCTATTATTCCATACTTCGCATTCAACTAATTCCATAAACTTTATTTTCACACAGGTTCATATGTTACTTTGGGCGGGGTGAAGAGAGAAAAATAAACCATAGGACGTTATGTGAAGAAGTCTGTCACTTATGTATAATATTATGTATATTGGTCGTTAGGTCGTGAACTACCTTTCAGCCTGTAAACTATGACTTTGAATTAAATAAATGGAACTATGCCTTATGTCTCCGTTTGTCTATGATATTGTGACACGTTAGCCTTAACCGAGTTGGGGTGTTAGAGTGGCGGTGTTTAGATCTGCAACCGATCATCGAAAATGGTGGTTCCGAAGGTGAGATGGTGGTTGTAGAGGTGGATGGTGGTTGCGGAGGTGAGTAATGGTTGTGGTGGTGGATGTAGAAGGAGGAGGTGATTGAAATTATTGTTGAGGTGGTTGTGTTAAGATTTGCAACCGATCATTAGAGACAATGGTTGCAGAGGTGGACAGTGGTTGTGGTGGTGGTGGTAGATATAGGATGATGTGCTGGAAATTAGGGTTAAAATGGCGGTTGTGGTGGATGTAGGAGGTGGTTAAAGAACATGTATATGGTGCTCAAGAACATTTATATTTATGATTCCCGTTCAATGTGTCGATATTCTTTTGAACATATTTCTTTGGGTTGCTATACTGAATCAAAATAAATCTCGATCCAAACCTCGCAGCATAACGCGAGTAATTTTACTAGTTCTATACATGTCTGATTAGACCAAGCGTACTGGGGCGTGTTCCCCCCTGATACCGCCTGAAAGCGCCGGAAAACGCCCGGCCCCCCACTATGCTAGGCGTTTTGGGGTGTTTTTTTTTTTGAAAAAAAATGAGTTTGGCGTTTTATTTAAAACGTTGTGCACCCATTTCACCATCCAATCAGATGGAGACACCTGGAAATTGTGCCGGAAGGAGACGATTGTGCCGGAAATGGCTGTGTGGTTAGCCGGAAAATGTTGCCGGAAAACCTGCAACTTTGGTCCCTGTAGCCGTTTTATTATAAACGAAGAAGAAGATGGGGTTTAAAAGGTTTGGTTTTGACAACTTTGGTCCCTGTAGTTTAGATATGGTTTTAAAGATGGAGATAACTTTTGAATTCTTTTTTAAGAAATTATGTGAAATGAAATTAGAAAAAACGAAAACTATTGTTTTTTTTAATTTAATCGGATTTTAATTTTTTTATTTCTAGTATTGTATTTTTTTTTTAATTTAATGAAGTATTTAAAGTTTAAAAAAAATAATAATTGGGAAATGATTGCATGGGCGTTATTGGAATAATGCCCCACTACACCACTTTATCCTATAATGCCCCATGCTGACTTGGATGACACGTGTCGAATAATGCCCCATGGTGGGGGCATTATAACAATTTACCACTACACATGGTCTTACAAAATGACATATGTGTAGTAATAAAATTATTATTGTATTTTCCGCATTTAATGTGTTATTCATGTTTTTCTTGGTATTTGTGTTCTTCCTGTTTTTCATGTACACAGTACATTGTAAAGTTACATATTAGGAAAAAAAAGAGTTAAATGCTTGGTTGGTCCCTGTGGTTTGCAAAAATTGCATACTTGGTCCTAGTGGTTTACTAATTACACGCGTGGTCCCAAAAGTTGTCAAAAATGCACTCGGTTGGTCCCCTGACCTAACCTCTGTTAAATTTCTCAGTTAACTATGTGTGAAATGACTATATTACCCTTGAAAGCCCAATCATCTTCTTCAACCTCTAACACCCACCCCCTCCTCTGTTCCATCTTCTCAGCCTCCATCTCTAATCCTTCTTCCACACATCAACCGCCGGACTCATCCACGTCGCCGGTTCAGATTTCCCTTCTCCGCCGCTCATCTCTTCCGACCACCACCGCCCCCAGCCATCTCCGACTTCAACCTGAAGCCCTCATCGACACCGGCCATCGTCTTCAACCGCCGGCTGTCACCTGTACCACCTTTCACACACCTTCACCACTCTGAATAACCGCCGCCTGTCGCCGGCCTTTGTCTTCAGCCGTCATCGTCGCAGACCACCGGCAGCCCTACCCTTTTCCACCAACCCGTTCCACGACACATGTATCACATTTTCTCCGCCGACCCGTCACTCGCCGCACACAGCCTCCATCGACGCCGGTCTACGACATCAGGTATGTTCTTATTTCTCTTGTTTTCATCTCTTGACAATCCAATAATTTCTCCTCTGTAGTCTGTAGTGTCTCGTGTTACTTCGAAGCACCCATTGTTCTTGCTCCGGTGACAATATACCCGAATGACTGCCCCTACATCTGATATAAACTCTACCCACTGTTACCATACTGAGTCCTAATTCCATAAAGTTGCAACAGAGGAGGGGGTGGGTGTTAGAGGTTGAAGAAGATGATTGGGCTTTCAGGGGTAATATAGTCATTTCCCACATAGTTAACTGAGAAATTTAACAGAGGTTAGGCCAGGGAACCAACCGAGTGCATTTTTGACAACTTTTGGGACCACACGTGTAATTAGTAAACCACTAGGACCAAGTCTGCAATTTTTGCAAACCACATGGACCAACCAAGCATTTAACTCGGAAAAAAAATCATGGATTGTTGATAGGATCCTTATGTAAAACTATAAGTCAGGTCATGTATATGATTCTCTTCTAATAAATCACACATTTTTTTTAAATAAGTCAGGTCATGGATAGTTGATTCTCTTCTAAGAAATCATACATTTAAAAAAAATAGATTGGGTGAACCATCCCTTGTGATAAGACTGTGGGGTATGGGGTGGGGGTTGGGGCGTGGGTTTGCTGAAAACGCCCAAGCCACCATCCCGGGTGGGCTTGGGTTTGGGCGTGGCCCAAGGGGCGGGAGTTTAAGACCGGGCGTTGAACGGGTCTATTAAGGTGACATGGCGGGATGAGATTGGCCAAGACAACTAGCCGTTGGCCAACGGCTATGTGTTAAAAAAATTGATTTTTTACTATAAAAACTCATTTCTATTCATTTTTTTACCACAACTACTCCCCCTCTTCTATAATCATCTCTATCTTATTTTTAAAAAAAAATTCTTATCCAACCACAATACGAAAAATGAATCCTCATAATCGTGGTTATGACCCGAACAACCCGTGAGCATTACAAGAAAATCCTAGCCCACCACCCAATCGTCCAATTCCTCCTCCATTTTTAATACACCCCACTATGCCCGATATGGCGGGTTACACATCGTATCTCTCGAATCGTGTGTATACTAACTTCCCTCACACCGACGATTCTATACCTAGCCCGTTTCCACAAACGCCCATCAACCTTTCACAAACGTCCATCAACCTTTCCTAAACCGAAACCGTCCCCGAAACTCAATGTCACGGCCCCCGACCCGGTTTGACCCGTTTCCGGAGCCGCGGGACAGAAACCCCGTGATATTTGTTTAATTGAGTTTAGCAGCGGAAATTTTAAATATCAGGATCGTTGTAAAGCTAAAACTTTTCCCGATTATTTGTATTTCACAATTCGGGATAAAACCCCGATAATTTACAATACATAAGTTTAGTGATAAATCCTTATTTCAAAACATCTTTCTTTATTTTATACTGAGCCACTATTTTAAGCTTGAAATGCTCCTCAGCACTTTTCCTGATTTACAGCAGATTACCTGAAACATGTTTGAAAAAGATTTTGTCAGCGGGAAATACTGAGTGAATTATTCTAGTTACTGAAAATGACACATTTTATGATTATTCACAGTGTTAAGATCTTTTACGCATGTTTCTGATATCAACCAACTACCCACAGTATTTGTCACTCGACCGGATCTGTGACAGTGGTCATATCACCATTGGCTGCCCCAATGAATGACGTAAATCAATTAAATTAGGTTCGCCCACCTAAAATGATTTAAACTGTAGTAATGTGCACAATACCCCACATACTGGCTGTAATTTGGTGATTACATCAACTTAATCACTGGTATTATAATCTCGGAAAAATGAATTTGGAGTATTGTAAAATAGTTAACACTCACAAACGGTGAGAAAAGAGTTTATAAAAGAAGAATAACTCACATTGCAGATTTACTACGGATAGAATAGGATTTTAGCCCTGTTAACCTAATTTCAACAATAATGCACACAAAACAGAGTTAGTGATCAATACAACAGTTACGATAATTTCCCGAGATCAATTCTTACAATGAATGACCAAGTGCAATACTTCAACTCATTTATCAAAATGACAAACGACAAAGTATAGTACTTCAAATCATTATCGAATTCTCGACAACGACAAAGTACAATGCTTCAACTCATTTATCGGATTACCGACAAATGACAAAGCATAGCCCAATGTGGGCGGCACTTAGACATTCTTTGAATGTATTGATTCCGGAAACTGAATCGTAATAGCGATCGAGTAATTACCCTGTTTGTGGCAGCACCTCGTGATTAGTGTGTGTGTGTTGGACTATTCTGCTTAAAACTCGACGTATATTGTGAATTCGATCGTCGATTTAACATCTGAATTCAAGTCCCGAACCCCTCTATTTATACTGAAAATGGGACTCGCCCGCGTGTCGCGACAGGTTTACCCGTGCCTGTCGCGTGTCGCGGGGCACACCTCTATGGCCTAGGGTAGCCTGGTCATCTGCATAGCCTAGGTGAGTCAATTGTACGATTAATTTCAGTTTACACAACGAATTCGGAGGATAATTATCAGCTAGGGTTTACCCCCCCTGAGTTTTAGGGGCCCTGATCCTGATTCCAATTGTTTTGAAAATTTTAGGGTTAGTGCCAAATCATTCGGGTGTCTTAATTAGGGTTTCCTTATTGACTAATTATCATTCTAATTATTAATTTTAATGAGATTTGTTACATCCTCCCCACCTTAGGAAAAATCTCGTCCTCGAGATTTACTGGAAGAGATGAGGATATTTGCGTTTCATTTCTGACTCCAGTTCCCAAGTGTATTCCGGTCCTCTCTTGGAATTCCATTTGACTTTCACCAATACGAGTCGTTTGTGTTTGAGAAATTTGATTTTCCTGTCTTCTATTTGTAAAGGTTTTTCTATGAATTTCAGCTTCTCATTTACCTCTATGTCTTGAAGAGGTACTACCAGAGATTCGTCTGATAAACATTTCTTGAGATTGGATACATGAAATACATCATGTACTCCAGCTAGTTCTTCTGGTAGCTGTAAGCGATAGGCAACTGGTCCGATTCGTTGAATCACTGGAAATGGTCCAACATATCGAGGACTCAGTTTTCCTTTCTTACCGAATCTTACCACTCCTTTCCAAGGAGATACTTTTAATAGTACTTTGTCTCCGATTTGGAATTCAAGTGGTTTGCGACGATTGTCTGCATAGCTCTTCTGGCGATCTCTTGCTGTTTTCAATCTTTCCTTGATTTGAGTTATCTTGTCTGTGGTTTCTTGCACAATTTCTGGACCTGATAATTGACTTTCTCCTATTTCTGCCCAACATACAGGTGTTCTGCATCTGCGTCCATACAGTGCTTCGAATGGAGCGGCTTCAATGCTTGAATGATAACTATTGTTATAGGAGAATTCAATCAATGGTAAATGGTTATCCCAATTACCTCCAAAGTCAATTACACATGCTCTGAGCATGTCTTCCAGGTTTGATTGTTCTTTCACTTTGTCCATCAGTTTGTGGATGATATGCGGTGCTTAAATTAAGTCGGGTTCCCATTGATGTTTGAAAACTTGTCCAAAATCGGGAAGTGAAACGACTATCTCTATCCGATATAATGGAGAGCGGGACTCCATGTAAGGATACTATTTCATCCACATATAGCTTGGCTAATCTTTCCATGCTAAAGGTTTCCTTTATTGGTAGAAAATGAGCTGATTTGGTTAATCGGTCTACGATTACCCAAATTGCATCATTACCTTTTCTGGTTTTGGGTAACTTAGTAACAAAGTCCATTGTTATGAGTTCCCATTTCCATACAGGCATTTCTAACTGTTGTAATAGACCTGAGGGTTTCTGGTGTTCAGCTTTAACTTGTGAACAGGTTAAACACTTAGATACATATTCGGCTATATCCTTTTTCATTCCTATCCACCAGAAATTCTTTCTTAAATCTTGGTACATCTTATTGTTTCCTGGGTGTACAGTATACCTAGATTTATGAGCTTCTTCTAAAATTTTCGATCTTAAATCTCCTTGTTTAGGTACCCAAATTCTGCTTTGGTGAAATTTTCAAATTCCATCATTTCCTTGTTCTAATTCTTTTAGGTAACCTTTCATTCCTTCGGCATCGTCCTTGATTGCCGTTTTCTGGATTTCCTTCACTTGTTCCCGTAAATCTACTTGTAGATTTATTCTAAGAGCACGGACTTGCTTTTGTTTTTCATGATACTTACGACTTAAGGCATCTGCTACTACGTTGGCCTTTCCTTCGTGATATTGAATATCACAGTCGTAATCACTCAGGACTTCCATCCATCTTCTTTGTCTCATGTTTAACTCTTTTTGCCCGAATATATACCTTAAACTCTTATGATCCGTATAAACAGTAAACTTACTTCCATACAGATAATGTCTCCAAATCTTAAGGGCAAAAACTATAGCTCCTAATTCTAAATCATGAGTCGTATAGTTTTCTTCGTGCTTTTTCAGTTGTCTGGAGGCATACGCAATTACCTTCTTGCGTTGCATCAACACGCATCCATATCCTAATTTTGAAGCATCACAATATACTTCAAAATCTTCTGTTCCTTCTGGTAAGGCTAAGATTGGCGCATTGGTTAATTTCTGCTTTAAGATTCGAAAAGCTTCTTCTTGCTTTGGTCCCCACTCAAACTTAGTGGCTTTACAGGTTAGCTTAGTTAATGGTACAACTATTTTGGAAAAGTCCTTAATAAACCGTCTATAATAACCGGCTAAACCTATAAAACTTCTAATTTCCATTGCAGTTTGTGGAACTTTCCAGTTGGTGATGGCTTCGATCTTAGCGGGATCGACGTGTATACCTTCGTGATTCACCATATGGCCTAAGAATTGCACTTCTTGTAGCCAAAATTCACACTTTGAAAATTTAGCGTACAACTTTTCTTTTCTTAACAAAGTTAAGAGTGCATGTAAGTGTTGACAATGCTCGACTTGACTTTTGGAATAAATAAGTATATCGTCAATGAATACGATCACAAATTTATCCAAATATGGTTTACAGATTTGGTTCATCATGTCCATGAATGCAGCTGGGGCATTGGTTAATCCGAAGGGCATGACTGTAAACTCATAATGACCATACCTAGTTCTGAAAGCAGTTTTAGGTATGTCTTCTTCTTGAACTTTCAATTGATGATATCCGGATCTTAAGTCTATTTTAGAGAAATACCTAGCTCCTTGTAATTGATCGAAAAGATCGTCAATCCTAGGTAATGGGTACCGATTCTTAATTGTGACCTTATTCAACTCTCTATAATCAATACACATTCTCATTGATCCATCTTTCTTTTTCACAAACAATACTGGTGCACCCCAAGGGGATGAACTAGGTTGTATAAATCCTTTGCTTAGTAACTCATCTAATTGCTTCTTTAATTCTAGCATTTCGGTAGGAGCTAATCGATAAGGTGCCTTGGCTATCGGTGTAGTTCCTGGAATTAGATGAATCCTAAATTCTACCTCTCTATCGGGTGGCAATCCAGGTAAATCTTTTGGAAATACATCTGGGTATTCTGAGACTACATGGATTTCCTTGAGTTCCTTACCTTTAGTACAGATGATTATGGAAATCATATATACTATTTCTTGGTTCCGTTCATAATTAGCAACTTTCATTACTGATATGAACTTTAATGGCTTCCTAGGTTTATCTCCTGAAATCTTAATTACCTTTCCAGTAGGTGCTTGAATTTCTATAGAATTTCTATCACATATGATTTGAGCATGGTTGGCTATTAACCAATCCATTCCTAACACAACATCAAACTCAGCTAATTTCATAGGCAATAGGTTTGCAGTAAATTTATGACCTGAAAGTTCTATTTCTACTTTTTGCAAAACCTGATTGATTTTAACTGAATTCCCATCTGCAGTTTCGACTGTAAAAATCTGCCTAACGGTAGTTAATGGTAACTTAAGAGCTTGACAGAATGAAGTATTTATAAAACTTTGGTTTGCACCAGAGTCAAATAATACTTTTGCATAGACGTTGTGGACTAAAAACGTACCGGCGATCACATCCGGAATGAGTTCTGCTTCTTGAGTAGTCAGTTGGAAAGCTCTGGCATTCTTTTTAGTAGTTCCTTCGGCTGCCTTGGGTTTGTTGTCTACTGGGTTAACTAATTTAGGACATTCAGTTTTGAAATGGCCAGCTTCTCCACAATGGTAACAAATTACAGATTTCTTCCTGCAGTTTTCCTCACGATGTCCTGTTGTTTTGCAAAAATTGCAAATTCTATTGCATCTTCCAAAATGGTTCTTACGGCAAATTTTGCAAAATGGCACCGTTGCAGGTCGTCCTGTCCCTCTCTTCTTGGAATTACTACTATTACCCATCCTAAATCCTTGGGTAATTCTCTGAGCTAATTCCTTCTTCTTATCTTCGTCCCTTGTGCGTATCAGTTCATCAGTTAAGGTGTTAGCTAATTCTACGGCATCGTCAATAGTGCGAGGTCTCGCAGCTTTAACGATATTGCGAATTTCGCTAATTAATCCCCAAATATATCGAGAAATGAGTACCGGTTCTGGCGAAGCCAGTGTTGGTACCACCCTAGCATATTCGAAGAATGTCGAAGTATAACCACGACAATCTACCCCGGTCATTCGATGATTTAGGAACTTATTTGCCATTTGTTCCTTCTCATACTCAGGACAGAATTTTCTTTCGACAAGATTTTTAAATTCTTCCCAAGTCATAGCATAAGCCACTCGTCTGCCTTTTGCCTGCAGCACTGTGTTCCACCATTCTAGTGCTCCTTCCTTAAACAGGTTTGAGGCATACATGACTTGATCTTCTTCAGCACATTTACTTATTGCAATTACTGCTTCGGTTTTCTCTAACCATCGCAGTGTTGCAGTTGCTCCTTCGTTGCCTGCAAATTCAGCGGGTTTACAAGCAAGGAATTCTTTGAAAGTGCAACCAGGTGTTGCAGCCTTTCGTTTCTTAGGGCGCGGCGTGTGCTGAGATTCATTGTCATGATTTATATGATCATTGCCCCCATTTATACTATTACTGAAATTATCTTCGATAGTATGTTTACTAGGAACGATATGTTGCGGATCGTTTGGATTTTTCATAGCAGCAACGAACATTGGAATTGCGTTAGCTATTCCTTGGGCAACCATATTTTCAATATCTTGTTTGGTCATATATTGATCTTCTGGGTGTTGCTCCGATTGATTAACTTCATTTACTGGTTCGTTATTATTTGCCATCTGATGATAATGTATTATAAGTAATTAGCAATTAGCAATTTATATCAATAATTCAAACACTTAAAGCACATAAAGCCAAAATTATCGACCTCTCGATTCTATTTCATATCAGTATAGTATGCATCAATACACACCAATATTTTACAAGGTTTTATTTGTTATGTTACAACTGGTTTTGCTATTTACTTTTACTATTATACAAAGATAGCTTCACCATCCTCCTACTTGTCATCCTAAAAACGAAGTTCCCCCTCGTCATACTTCCAGGCAATCTGTCCCCCTATCTCCCTAATTCTATTCCCTGCATCCATCAACTCCTCACCGAAATGGCGAAGTTCAGCCAGCTTTTCATTGCTCATTGGTGGATTAGGTAGGGGTTCTGGGTCGATCTGTGGAAGAAATGAGTAAGCGTTATTGACAATATTTTGGAATTGCCAATCGTTGGTCCACCATTCTTCCATTTCTACAGGTTGGTTATGGACTATGGGTTCAGTGATGGTTGGTGCAAAATTCATAGGAATTGGGTTTTCGATAGGATAAGTAAAAATACCCGGACTGGCAGGTTGCATAGTCTCACATTTTTCTAGTAAAATATCTATCTGATCTTGAAAAGTAACTCTTTTGGTCTGATTAGAACTCTCTCCAACTTCTACCTGGGTTGGGTTAGAACCTTGCCCTATTTCTATTTCTATTTCCTGAGAATACTGATCGAACTGCTCCTCCATTTGCCTAACCTCATTATTAGCTTCAGTTTCTTGTTCTTGTGGATTAGGGTTTTCCTGAATTATAATCGCTTTTCCTTTGTCTAAAGGTTTACTAGTTCTAGGGGTTTTTGTAACTGACTTTTTCTTACGTATACGGCTTCCTCATACATAATTTTTCTTTGGCCTTCTTTTTGGTTTGGTTACTGGTGGAGTAGGAAGTTTTACAGGTTCATCCACATTAGCCACATATCCCGTAAATTCATGAGAAACTTCTATGTTTACTGGGTACAGATTGAGGTTCTGAAAAGCTTCAGATATCTCGTTCATGATGTGTAGCATATATGCAAAATGCACAAAATATTAAGTTAAAACTTTGGAACAAAGTTTAACAAATATCCACATAAGTTTTATTGCATACTATTGGTACAAAATACAGGAAACATACTTAGATTTATTTCACTTTTATTTATTTACTTATTGGGAAGTACTGCTGGCTAAATTTAGGGCATTTAGAGATTTGCATGTTCTGCCATAGTGGCTAGCATATACAAATTTGACCATTTTTCATCAAGTTTATCTTCCCAATGTGATTTCTTAAGTAATTCCAGGGTTTCCTTTTTAATTTTCTTTTCTCTGATTTGCTCCTTACTTTTCTTAATAATCATACTCCTTTTTCTAGGAGAAAGCGGATTTTCATAATTCGCTTTTTGCACAAATATTCCTTCTTCAGGAATCGTAGGGAGCTTTGAAAATTTAGTTTTGGACGAACTTCCCTCTTCGTAAATTGATCTATCTAGTTTAAGATAGATATCTTGCAACTTTTGTTTACCCATACTGTAACTAACAAATAATCAGTTTTAAGCACATAAACACATAATAGTAATCAGGAAAATTAAGTATTAAACAATACTTAATTAGCTTAACTCAGTGGCTCTGATACCACCTTGTTTCTGTCACGGCCCCCGACCCGGTTTGACCCGTTTCCGGAGCCGCGGGACAGAAACCCCGTGATATTTGTTTAATTGAGTTTAGCAGCGGAAATTTTAAATATCAGGATCGTTGTAAAGCTAAAACTTTTCCCGATTATTTGTATTTCACAATTCGGGATAAAACCCCGATAATTTACAATACATAAGTTTAGTGATAAATCCTTATTTCAAAACATTTTTCTTTATTTTATACTGAGCCACTATTTTAAGCATGAAATGCTCCTCAGCACTTTTCCTGATTTACAGCAGATTACCTGAAACATGTTTGAAAAAGATTTTGTCAGCGGGAAATACTGAGTGAATTATTCTAGTTACTGAAAATGACACATTTTATGATTATTCACAGTGTTAAGATCTTTTACGCATGTTTCTGATATCAACCAACTACCCACAGTATTTGTCACTCGACCGGATCTGTGACAGTGGTCATATCACCATTGGCTGCCCCAATGAATGACGTAAATCAATTAAATTAGGTTCGCCCACCTAAAATGATTTAAACTGTAGTAATGTGCACAATACCCCACATACTGGCTGTAATTTGGTGATTACATCAACTTAATCACTGGTATTATAATCTCGGAAAAATGAATTTGGAGTATTGTAAAATAGTTAACACTCACAAACGGTGAGAAAAGAGTTTATAAAAGAAGAATAACTCACATTGCAGATTTACTACGGATAGAATAGGATTTTAGCCCTGTTAACCTAATTTCAACAATAATGCACACAAAACAGAGTTAGTGATCAATACAGCAGTTACGATAATTTCCCGAGATCAATTCTTACAATGAATGACCAAGTGCAATACTTCAACTCATTTATCAAAATGACAAACGACAAAGTATAGTACTTCAAATCATTATCGAATTCTCGACAACGACAAAGTACAATGCTTCAACTCATTTATCGGATTACCGACAAATGACAAAGCATAGCCCAATGTGGGCGGCACTTAGACATTCTTTGAATGTATTGATTCCGGAAACTGAATCGTAATAGCGATCGAGTAATTACCCTGTTTGTGGCAGCACCTCGTGATTAGTGTGTGTGTGTTGGACTATTCTGCTTAAAACTCGACGTATATTGTGAATTCGATCGTCGATTTAACATCTGAATTCAAGTCCCGAACCCCTCTATTTATACTGAAAATGGGACTCGCCCGCGTGTCGCGACAGGTTTACCCGTGCCTGTCGCGTGTCGCGGGGCACACCTCTATGGCCTAGGGTAGCCTGGTCATCTGCATAGCCTAGGTGAGTCAATTGTACGATTAATTTCAGTTTACACAACGAATTCGGAGGATAATTATCAGCTAGGGTTTACCCCCCTGAGTTTTAGGGGCCCTGATCCTGATTCCAATTGTTTTGAAAATTTTAGGGTTAGTGCCAAATCATTCGGGTGTCTTAATTAGGGTTTCCTTATTGACTAATTATCATTCTAATTATTAATTTTAATGAGAGTTGTTACACTCAACCCCCCATCAATGGTCCTTCCGCATCAAAACCCATGAAGAAGAGAAGTCACAAGAAAAAAACCGAGGCCGAGAAAGCACTTGAAAGCGCCAAAGGAAAACAACAAAGATGGGTCGAAAATGAAGAAGTTGCATTGGCGAGGACTTGGCTTCAATAATCTCAACATCCAACTTTAGGTATTTTTAAATATTTTGTAGCCCTTATTTTAATATTTATGTTTTTTTATATAACTTTATAATATATTAAATTTTGTTTCGATTAAAATAGGAAATTCTCAACATAGAAGCCATTTGTGGGAAGCGATTAGTAAAGCATTCCATGAAGAAATGGAAAGGGAGCTTTATCGTGAAAATGATAGCTTATCCTCGAAGTGGACCGAGATAAGCGGGCAACTCACCAAATTTAGTGGTTTTTTACATAAGGCAAGGCAAAACCAAAAAAGTGGTGAACCCGAAACCGACTTTGTGACAAATGCATTGGTTACATACAAAACGAATGTGGGGAGCGACTTCCGTTTCATGCATTGTTGGGAAATTTGTAAGTTCCATCCCAAGTGGGCGAATATCCCCAGTGGTAGCGAAACTAACACGTCTTCCAAAAGGTCAAGGACACCCTCGTCCCAAGCCCAATTCGATGCACGAGATCAAGAGTTGGAGGACTTTCTGGATGATTCGCCAAACCGGCCTGAATACGGAAGAGATGCCGCAAAAAGGCGCGCTCAAAAATCAAGATCGGGTACGACATCGCCTTCAGTTGGGAGTTCGGGCTCACATAAGGGAGTATACAACGATAAGTTGGATGACATTACAAGCAAGTTAGATACATTCAACGTATTCCAACAACAAATGGCCGAAATTCGGAAGAACAAAGAAGCTTGGGATGCCCTGAAACAAAGACGAGATGATATGAAATTTCTAGCACAACCATCGATCACCTATCAGGTGAAGAGTTGGAACTAATGTTGGAGACAAGAGAAGAGATAAAGAAAAAATATTACAAGCACTAAGAATTTTTTTATATAATTTTCTTTATTTAAAAAACATTATTAATAAATTTAAATTTTTTGTTTTAAAAATAAAGTTTGGGCTGGCCACGCCCCAAACCCCCGCCCCACCATACCGTCTTCAATGTGATCACCCCAGCGAAGCTCACCCAAGCCACGTGTCAACCCATGCCCCAAACCCCCGCCCCACCATACCCCACGGTCTAAAGGCAAGTAGAAAGTTGGAGTAAGGAATTAACATGACAAGAAATCATTGGCTGGGTGGAGAGTTGAGGAAATGTAACCACCCCTTACACCCTAAATTCCGTTTAGATAAAAAAAATAATGAAAACACCTTCGTTGTCATGTGTCCCATGATAAATTTTAACATATTAAAATTTACTATCGCTCTATTCTTAATAATTAGGGCTGTAATCGAACCGAACGTTCAGTGAACAGTTCGTGAACCGTTCGGCGGGAAGTTCGTTTATGTCCATTCGATTAGCTTAACGAACGAACACGAACAAAAAATTTCGTTCGGTTAGCTTAACGAACGAACACGAACACAGGTCTCGTTCGTTCGACTACGTTCGTGAACGTTTGGTAATATGTTCATTTACGTTCGTTCGTGTCCGTTTGATTATATAAAAAAAAATAATAAATAATAAACCTTTTATCTAACCATATTGAAAACTTGAAACCTTATTTTTTTCTAAGTTAGCTAAAATTTGGACATCCCAAGACATTTTTGGGGATAATTATGTCTAAATTAGTTAAACCTAATTCATCGTTTAGTGGTCTAGTAGACTTGTTATGTTTTGATTTATCATTTGATGGTTGTATTTAACTACTTATATCCAATGTTTAAGGATAACAATGTTTTTATTTTTTTATTTTCAAGTTAAATGTTCGTTTGCGTTTGTTTTTATTTGCTTGCGTTCGTTTGTGTTCGAGACCAGTGTTCACGAACAGTTCGTGAACAATTGAATTTTCTTAACGAACGAACACGAACATAAACTTATGTTCGGGATGCGTTCGTGAACAGTTCATGAACATGTTAATTTTCTTAACGAACGAACACGAACATAGCCTTTTTCATATTCGTTCGGTTCGTTTACAGTCCTGTTAATAATTATTTCTATGGAGATATTAACTTATTTATAATTATCATTTTAAGAAAACTAAATTTCAACATAAATGCTTTTTTTTTTTTTTACATAGCTTTGTAACGTATACATATACAGTACATCAAATATTTATGAGATTAAATGAATACAATTATTACACATAGCTCCTAATATTTTGAAATAACCCTTTCTCAAATCACAAAACCCCTCACTGACACTGAGGCTCCAATTCCCCAAATCACCACCACCGCTCTCACTGCTCTTCCCCTTCGGTGATCGCCACTTCCGACCACCATCAATTCCTCCGCCGTCTCAGATTCCGGCGATGCCGTGAACATCAGGTGACGCTACCGCTCTTACTATACTCATATCCTCTTCAATTTCTCTTTCAATCGCTATTGGTAACAATTTGCACTCATTAACTGTTTCTTCAACGGTAGTTAGTTCAATTATGTCTGCTTTAAACCTACCGGTTTAACGTGTAGTTTTGTCCGCCGTTTATAATGATGTTTTAGGTTTAAGAGTGTTATTGACTTATTGAATGTTCTAGATTTGTAATAGGTAGTTCGTATGATTATAATTTTGAATTAGACATGGTTTTGGGGAAAATATATTTCAAAGTTAGACATTTTTTATGTTATATACATTTTGAAATTTACAAAGTAATTGGCTTGTTATTTAGATCTGCAACTGTGCAGATTTGTCTTGTTAAGATTAAAACAAACACACACACACACACACACACGCAACGAACACGAAGATTTAAAGTGGTTATGTCTGCAACTAGGGTTTCTTTTGTTATTTGAGTGCTACAAGGAATTACTAGCACAAACACAAAGCAATCATTATATAGAGACTAATCAAGGGTTAGGAAACTTAATCCACAAGTTAGACCCAAGTCCGCATAGAGATAATTAGGACCGGCTAAACTAAAATCTAATTTACTGCTAAATATAAGACGTGTGGGCCGACCGCCCTCCCTTGATCGGGCCTCCACACCAAATCACCCAACATAGATGGTGTGACTTTACTTTGCCTGAAATAGTTGGAAGTTGGAACAGTTTCGTTATATGATGTTAGGGGGATGTGTCTGAGCTTTGTCTTAGGGGATTAGATGTCGTACTCTTTAGGTGCACTTTTCATATGTGATCGTCTTCATGTATTTATGTCTCTATGTTGTCATATGATGTTATATCTTTTTTTCATGTTATCGCGTTACCCTGACACCACTATTTTTTTTGTTGATCAGTGTTTTCTGACCTTGTTTCTAATGCAGTGTGCATTTGAAGATTTATAACTTATCGGTTTCGTTGTTTGAACACTTCGAGAAATCAACTTTATGAGCATGGACAAACTGATCCCCGACTGCCCATACCCTGGATGTTTCTTTTGCGTCATGAAAGAAGGAAACCCGAACAAACGAAGAACCAGCATCATGAAATTTTTCCGAGAGCTTCCTTCACAAGACGACGACGGTCAAGTTCTCCCAATAAGTGGCCTTTGGAACACCGCTATGGCGCATCCAAACGATCCAGAGTTTATCGAGTTAGGTATATTCGAATGCATGGCCGCACTCATCTGGAAGGGCTTAAAGAACCGCCGTTGGTTATCTCACGATCAAAACATTTACATACCTTATTACGCTGCTCACATAATCGGATCCTACACCATGAACATGGAAGATTTTGCCGAAACCGCAGTTAACGCTGGTGTAATCCCACCATTAGTTGAACTTTTACGGGGTCGGTTAACATGGGTCGAACAAAGAGTTGCGGTACGTGCTTTGGGACACTTAGCGACATACGCGAGCACGTTTCCGGCTGTAGCGAGTCACGGGGAGATTCTCGAACTTTGTATCCAGTTAGCAATGAGTTCGCTTGAGATCGTTTATTCTCATTTTTATCAGTATGCGGACCGAAGACTTAGTTACCATTGCGATCTTCTGACACGGGGTATGGGTGGCGTAGAGATGGAGTCGAGGAAAGCGGAGGAATGGGCTAGTCAGTTACAGTGTTGGTCGCTTCAACTTATAAACTGTTTTGCTTTTAAACCCGAGTTTATTTCTACGATATGCAACCCGGAGTTTCTTGTGAAACTTCCGGGTATGTGGGGTGGGCTTGTTAATGAAAATTCACCTGCGGGTATCGGCTTGTTAAGAACGATTTGTCATCATAAGTTCGGAAGAGGGCCTGTTAGCAGCTGCCCTAGCGTAATTGAGGCGTTGTGTAATATTGCACGATCGTCGGATGACTGGCAATATATGGCTATCGATTGTCTTCTATGGTTGCTTCAAGATCCCAATACCTCCCATAAGGTAATACTAATATCTACTATACTGAAAAATGTTTCTATAATTAGGGTTGTAACTTGTAACCGAACTGAATGAGCTTGTTCATGAACGCTTACTGAATGAGATTCTTGTTCGTGTTAGTTCATTAAGGAAATGACCATGTTTATGAACACTTACCGAACACAAACAGATGTTCATGACTTCATGAACATAAATGAACACAAACGAACGTTATATATTTATTTTAAAATAAAAATTGCATTTTTCATCTGAAAGAAACCACAAAAATTCTTAACATAACTATCCAAACATAGTTGACATCTTGGTTTAAAAAAGCGAGCTTAAAGCGTGAGGCGATGAAGCGCTAGGATTGTCGCTTTTTTTGCTCTGAGGCGACAAATCACGTGAAGCGCGATTTAAACCTGAAGCACATTGGTTTGAAGCGATGCTTCAGCCCAATCAGGTCAGATTTAGGTTTCTAATTTAGGCCCAATAGTCTTTAATAGGATTTAATTGAGGCCTGCTACCCTAAAAAAAAAAAGAACGTTAGTAAACATCTTCAGCCGCTCCCTCCCTCCCTCTTCTCCATCGATTCTTCATACTTTCTCCAATAATCGAATTTAATTTATGTTTTAATTATGTTTTTGATGTGTTAAGTGTGTTTTTAATCATGTTTTTTTTGTTTATTATTGATTAACAAGCAGAATATGTCATATTGATGTGTACAAATATTTTTTTTTATTTTTTTTTAATTTTGAGCGCTTCGTATACGTGAAGCTCTCGCTTCGCGCTTGAAGCTTTGCTTAAAGCTCTTGGAACCAAAACGCTTCGGAGCGCCTCGCGCTTTTTTAAACCAAGGTTGACATAATTATCATAAACATAATTAATACAAAAATTAAGAAGTTTGTCAAGCTTTAACACAAATTGAAATTGAAATGGTTAAATGAAGGATGTTGGAAACTTTACCCTGTACTAAATTGGAGTAAATATGATCTTGTGAACATTTGATTTATAACTCGTGATATATAAATTCTTACGCGTGGTGTAATAATATGTTATATTAGGTTATAGAAAAGGCAGCACCTGCAGTTCTGGACCTGGCAGAGATCTCAACTCTCGGGGATCACAAAAAGCTCGGAGATTCCATTCTTAACGTTCTTCAAGAATGTATTCAATCACACGGAACAGGTCGCAATGCAATCAGTAACCGAATAAAAGAAGACGTCGAAGAAATATTACATTCAAAAGAGCGATTCAAATGGGAAAAAAGCATGCCAAAAGAGGATCTCCACATCAAACAAGCTGCAGCACTGGTAGTAAAACTCGAAGGCAATTCTTTATTTTCATCGGGAAATATCGCCGGAGCAGCGTCAAAATACTCAGAGGCACTCGCGTTATGCCCCGTAAGATCTAAAAAAGAACGAGTCGTATTATACAGCAATCGCGCACAATGTTATTTATTACTGCAACAACCGTTAAGCGCTATAAGTGATGCTACACGTGCGCTTTGTCTTCACAATCCAGTTAACCGACATGCTAAAAGCTTATGGAGAAGAGCACAGGCTTATGATATGTTAGGGTTGGCTAAAGAAAGCTTATTGGATGCGATTTTGTTTATAAACGAATGTTCTCAATCTACGGATCCTGATTTGTCTTCTAGGCAGAATAAAGTGCCGGATTATGCCGAACGGTTGGTTAAAAAGCAGATGCGTGCTGCTTGGTTGTTTCGGGAAGCTGCGATTAAACATGGGGGGATTGATTGTGAGGCTGATGTCGGTGATGTTTATGGGCAAGGGTCTGATGATTCCGAGTGGGAAACCGCTAGTGAAAGTGATGCGGGAAATGACGGTAGAAAAGAGAGGAATAATGATGACGGTGAATGGAAAAACGATGAGGGACTTACTGATAAGATCGATAAACATTCTACAAGAGGTAGTTCTTTTGAATATATTTGTTATATACATTTAGATTATATAACATATTAATATATTCAGTTTGGATGCGGGTAAACGGGTTGGGTAATCGGGCGGAGGGCTGCAAGGAACCGAACGAACACGAACAAACCTTGTTCGTGTTCGTTTGTTAAGAAATATATGTGTTTACGAATTGTTCATGAATACTTACTGAACAAGATTTTATGTTTGTGTTCGTTTGTTAAGGAAATGAACGTGTTCGTGTTCGTTTGTTAATTTTAGGCAATGAACGAAAACGAACGTTGATGAACACAAATGGTAACAAACGAACACGAACAAGCGTTTAGAATATATAATACACTAACACTTATTGAATATTTTATTTGTCGGAATTTTGAAGTATTTAGATAAAATATAAAAACTAAAAACACTAATGAACTATCGAACATAAACGAACACGTTACCGAACGTTCACGAACATAAATGAACGAACGCGGCCTCTTTTCATGTTCGTTCATTTAACTAACTAAATGCCAATGGTCTCTAGATCAAGTGGTGGAGGGCTTGCATTTCTCTTGAGAGATTCAGGTTCGACTCCCACATGGTGCAGAGTGAGGCATTGGTGGGCAATGATAGGAGACCCAGGGAAACCTGGGTTGGATCCTTGAGCCAAACGGGTTTTACCGGTAATTTCACCGTCGTGCCTACAGGCGGGTGGGTTACCGGGTTTTCCCCGGAATTGGTGGTGGACTCGGGTTACTCTCGGAGTACTCCGTTTGTCCAGTGGGTGCCCCGAGAGTACTTGGGATTGAGTTTGTTGGCCGTTCAAAAAAACTAACTAAATGAATGAAATTTCTTGTTCGTGTTCGTTTGTTTAATAAACGAGTGAACACAAACGAACTTCCCACCGAACGGTTCATGAATTGTTCGTTGAATGTTTGGTTCGTTTACAGCCCTACGGGTGGGTATAATCTAATACTATAACTGTCCCAAAACTACGAAAACCTTAAAACCAGTCCCATACCTGGCCCGTATGCAAATACCCGGCTCAAATGTTTTGGGTTTTCTGTCGGGTTCGGGTTCTTTTGCCATCTATATGCTAATCATAAATCATGTATGTACACATGCTAATGATTTGTTACATTAACAATACGTTCGAAATACTGGTTTGTTGCAGAAATGAAACGTTGACAAGACTTGCAAGACAAAACATGAAAGTAACGGCCAAAAGTCAAAACCGTGTCGGGAAAGAACAAGTGGGTTGTCATCTTGTTCAACACTAGTGCCAGTCTTTAAAGGTTCCTGCAAAGGCAGATGACCCTGTTGAATCACTTATTATTGTGTGTGTTTATTATTGCTTTCTTTATCATGAAATATGATTGCAAGGTCTCAAAAGGATTGTACATTATTATTATTTCTTGGTGTGATTTCGGTGTGTTTTTTTTTTTTCGCGTGCAAATGTGTATTAACCAACCCTCTTGGAATTTTCTAGTAATAATAGTTAATTTATATATATTCTTAAGATGTTATGATCTAAGCATTCAGAGTGAGTCAATGTTGCCATGTTTGATACATATTCAAAGGTTTATTTCGATGATCGCTTTCCTGATGGCGGTGAGTCATACTTTTCTTGACCATTTGGAGGAGAGTTTTTGCTGTTCGGTTGCGATGTTTGATACATGTTTAAAGGTTTGTTTCTTTTCTTTTGTTTACTTTTGCGAGTCCTGAATTTATAAGTCCTACGCTAAAAACATTAGCTTTTTCTTTGCATTTACAGGTCTGATGACTAGTGCGTTGTAAGTGGACCTTTATAAGAGGATCTCTTATTTGAGAATGACAGGGTTCAACCGCAAAGTGGTAAAAACGCATCTACTAAATACGATGGTGAAGCTTCAAAGGAAATGGGTCAAAACAGGTTGAAACTTAGAAAGTGTCCCAAAGTATGTTTTCAATCTATGAAACCTTGTGAATCATTTTATTAATAAAAATATCTTACTAAAATTATGTTTTTGTAATGACATCTAGCAATACTAGTTATTTCTAAAAAAAGCTGATGTTTAGGCCAAGAAGGGTTTGGATCAACTTGGCACCGAGTCATATAAAAGTTAACTTGTTTTGACTCATTCTTTAACGACCCACTCACTTTGCCATCTCTTTCTTATAGGTACTAGTAGTGAACATGACCGAAATTTCACCTGGTGGGGTTAGGGTGAGAGGGGTGGTCACCTTGTGGGGAGTGGTAAACTCTCACCAAAGCCAATTAAAGCATGCACTCCACTCTCCACTACCACATTTTAGACTCGATCACAACGGGTGGTTCACCCAGATAATTTTTTCTTAAAAAAAGAAAAAGAAAAAACTATGGTTGGTTGAAAGAGAGTGGGACCTACCATTAACCCCACTCTCTCTCCTCTTTCCTCAAGCGGTAACTAGTCACCGCGTTTTATGGTTTACCGCGTGGAATGGGGGGCTAGCGGCAGTGTTACCGCGCGGTGACTCCACTCATGCCCCCCGTTCACACTTAGGCATATGTTTTCATTCCGGAAGTAAGGCCTACAAGATTGCTCAATATGAGGATTTTACAATGTTATTTCATTTATATATGGTTATGAATGTTGATTTCTATTTATGCCTTGCGTTTACAACGATATGCCTTGCGACACGTGATGCGGTTTAAACGTTGGGATGGGCGGAATGCTCTAGGGAAGAAACGGGATGGGCAAGCCTGAGGTGAAGATGATGTGGCGCAAGATGAGGGAACGGGTAGCAACGACGTGAACTCCATCCCGAATAGCATATAACACAGAGTAGGAAATTGGCTTTAGGAAGAAGAGTGTGGCAACATTTCGTCTATTAGACCAAACAATGATAAACAAATGATGAAATAAATTTTGACGAAAAATGTTAACTATTTGCTATGATTCCCTTGGTCTTTAAAGAAATATCCACAAACAAAACATCTTTTAGACATATGAGTAAACTACACGAATGATATGGGATTTTTTCACACGCTTTATAATATGAGTAAACTACACGAATGATATGGGGTTTTGTACACACGATTTTAAATTTTATGTAGCAGCGGAAATATGTGTACGAATCGATCCAACCCAAACTTAGGATCGCCCACCAGCAGTTCGGATGCAAAACCAAATAGAAACAGCCATATGGTGTTTCAGAAACGTGTATCTTAGTTGGTTGTAATAGATTGTGATCCGCGAAACATCTTGAAAAAACTTAGTCGCTTGATCCGAAACACGAAACAATCCAAACACCTTCGAATTCCTCTCACAAAACCATTTGAGAAAAATCCGGCTTTGGTTGGTTGATGATGGTGACGACGCATGTAGTCGACGCAGTGGTTGTTGCTCGATGGCACGGTCGACGACAGTTTGGTAGCCGGCTTTGGTCGGGCCGTGCAATGAGGTGGCGTGAGGTGTTTTAGAATAACATGTGGTCTTTACAACTTTTGATGAGACCCTTGATCTTTATATATATAGTCACACAATTCTAATCTATTCCTACTTTTATATATATAGTCACACAATCCTAATCTATGTCAAACTCTAATGGGTCCTCCATGTTTATTACACGGGATTATAGGGTTTTATGTTTATTTTGAAATAATAATAATAATAATAATTATAAGTATATAATTTTGAATTAAACAATTATCTAACGATTAGAAAGTTTAATAAGTTAACCACTTATTTATTAAGGGGAAGGTTCAAATGAAAACCACTAGTTATCGCGAAAACTCAAAAACTAACTAAAAAAGTCTAAAAAACATACCAAATTTTTTTTTTCATACCAATTTTCGCTATTTAAATTATATAAAAAAATTTTCAAAAAAAAAAAAAATTTGCAGTGCACATGTGTACTAGTACACATGTGTAATAGTACTACACATGTGTACTATAATTTTTTTTTAAAAAAAAGTTTTTTTTATATATAAAAACTAGCGATTTTTAATAAAAAAATTGTAAAAAAATAAAATTTTGGTGTGTTTTTTAGGTTTTTTTTAGTTAGTTTTCGAGTTTTCGCAATAAAA
This sequence comes from Helianthus annuus, assembly GCF_002127325.2. Classification (NCBI taxonomy): domain Eukaryota; kingdom Viridiplantae; phylum Streptophyta; class Magnoliopsida; order Asterales; family Asteraceae; genus Helianthus; species Helianthus annuus. The sequence goes on along the minus strand of NC_035433.2, from coordinate 132,003,529 downwards.
GTGGTTTTCATTTGAACCTTCCCCTATTTATTAAAATCAATATATATATTTCCGATGTATATAATCTTCTATACTATATAATAAAAGAAACCTCTAAAGGGACACGTGTCATTCATTTAAGCGCTCTCTTCTATTTAATTTTAAATATTTATTTTTTATCATTTATAATTAAAAGTAGTCATTATATCACATAATTAGTTATTAATATTAATTGAAGTATTAGATTAGTAGATTTTGAAACAAACCATAACAATCTTATAGATAAATTTTTTGAATTAATAATTATGTTTCTTGATAAACATTCGAGGTAATTAAAAGAAATATATATATATATATATATATTTCATTAGTTCCTTTTTGTAAATATATATATATATATAATTAAAAGAAATATATATATATATATATATATATATATATCATTAGTTCCTTTTTGTAAATAAGAAACTATATTCTATATTAATGAAAATGACAAAAATGATCAAACCTAAAGGACGATTTTAGCAATTTACTCAAATAATAATAAAAAGGTATATGTTTAAAAACCCTGAATATTTACACGGGTTGAATAAATGCAATTTTGAATACTAAATAGTAAAAAGTTATATCTTAAAAGACCCATATATTACATGGGTTTTGTATATTACTTTGTTAGTTCTGAATAGTAAAAAAAAAATAGTTTGTGTAGTGATTGGTGCGATATATCTATACCAGTTAGATCCATGTTTGAATACTACAAAACATTTATCTCATCTACTTTTATTTTAACGCTAAAATCATATCACACATGCAGGGGCGGATGTATGTGTGAATAAGGGGTAGCCTCCGCTACCGCTTGGTCAGAAAATTTTTGACGTTTTTAGTGTAAATTTTGGAAAAATTTGACGTTTTTTCGATTTCGTTACCGCCTATTTATAAAACGTTACCGCTTGGTCGAAATCCTAGATCCGCCACTGCACACATGCTCTTAATAGGATTTGAACCTACTACCATTTGTAGGGGTGTGTACGGTTCGGTTCGGTTTGTGGGCAAAGCCAAAACCAAAATGTCGGTTTTTGCCTTTTTAAAACCGTTTGGTTTCGGTTTTTCAGTTTTATCACCGGTTCGGTTCAGTTTTTGAAACAAAATTATGTAAGATTCAAAAATAAAAAAAGTATAATTTAAATTTAAGAATCTTTCTTATATGTTTACATTTAAGTTATTATATTTAACCTTTTAATTAAAAATGTTCACATAAACCTAACATTCTAATCTCTTTTATGTTTCTCCAAAGTTTTTTTAAGACATTTTCTTTTATAATACTTTGGAGATTATGTAATTTATATATTAAATTTTGTTATTGTTGTATGCAATATATAAATCATCTCAATTATAAATAAACATGTTGATGTTTTTATTATAAATACTTAATATTCAAGAATAAAATTAATAATTTCTAAAAGTATGGGTTAAACGCTTGAACAACTTATACTTATTTCAGTTTTCTGCTCAACCCTAACCATTTGGTTGGAGAATACACCACTTTATCACCAGGCTATCCCCTTAAGGACATATCTCATTTACTATTTTCATACTTTTTCTCCCAGTTGTACAATTGTTGCCGCTTATTAAAAGCTACTTAATTTAATATTTTATTGATCCAACCACGTGTAATACATATGTTTTAACCTAATAATAAATAAACAAAACAAAGTACAATGTTATAAATAATAAACAGTGCATCAACATTCAATTTTTAAGACTCATTTTGATGACTGTATGAGTTAATCGATTAAATTACATTTTATTCAACTTGTGTTATACACAGTTTTATTCAATCATTATAATACACCGTTTTATTCAACCAGTGCAACACACAAGTTCTTTTTAAGAAATATTTTTTTATCACTTAATATATAAAATTATATTTATTTAACCCGTGTAACACACGGGGTTCTAAATGTGTAATTAAATTTATTAATTAATCATAGACTAATTAATCAAAACCCGTTTTATAAACATCAATTAAATAACCATGATTTAATTCCAAATGTTTATAAATTATTTATTATTATTATTAGTATTATTTCATAAATAATAGTAACTCATTACCTAAACTTAGTTATTCTCTAATAATCATTACTTGTCGCTTATTTCATGTTAGATTGTCTAATGAGTAACCAACCTTAGTGTAGTTGTTGCTTTTGGTGTAACCATTTGGATTTTACCTCGGTAGCATTATTGTTAAATATCGTTACTCGAGCATATAATACCCTCGGTAGCATTGTTGTTGAATATTGTTACTCGAGCATAGTTTCATATGCTAAAGTCAAATCTCATCTTTGTTCCTTTCTTTTAAGAAATTACACATATGGTATTAGATGATTATTCAACCGCAACACATTTGATCATTGCCGATAACTGACGTTATAAAATATATCAAGTTCTAATTCAATGACGATTCTACTTGGTCATATCTAAATAGCATCCCACACCTCATTGTTTTTCATCTTGATTTTGAGTAATGGTTTACGTATGGATATTTAGGTGTATAGGTATATAGGTATAAGGTATGACATATACAAAGTCATAATTTTACCTCAATTGTTGACGATTAGCATAAATCATATGTTGAACCGTCTTTGGAAACTCGATTTGGCAAATCCAGTGATTCTCCTAAGCCGTGATTCAAGCTATAGAGTCGGCCAATGTGGATATGTTAGATGACATCCTTAATTTGATAGTTCATCATGGTTTCTTTGGATTTTAGGTAATACTTACATATAAGTGATACAATAATAAAGTTTAATGTTTTTTCATTTTTTATAATCCAATCAAAAGGGAGTTTGTAAGCTTGTTGTTTTGTTAATCACACCAAAATCAAAAAGCATAAACAAAAAACGACAATTCAATATATTGCTTACGTGATGATTGGCGAGAAGAAACGATCACAGAAAAATTATGCATACCCAAGTTAACATTGCCATTTTGTTCAATTGTCCAACTAGGATTGTGCAATGTTTACAAAGGATACGACTTATATGTGTTAATCCCAGCATATGGAAGCAATGTTGGGTCAACACTCGTTGACTAGCGTGATGTAATTGTACGATATTCCATCAAGATATGTCATTGAACCACTTTCATCCTCTTTTCTCATTTGTATCGTGTAGCCTTTATTATTTCAAAGTTCAATCATAAACTAAACATAATTTTAACACCAGTATAAAGAAAAAAAATACGATAAGACGTTCAATTCCAAAAAAATGATAGATTTTGTGGGACTATATTAGCGTAGTTGTTTGCTGATTTGGTACGTTGTCGTAGGTGGGAATGCCGTAAAAAATATTGGCACTTTTATTGCATACCAGATGGTCCGGAGAGTGAAGAAAAGGAAGAGGGCCAGTTGTTGCCTCGGTTGTGACGGCCAAAAAAACAGCACAAAATATTCCGATCAAAACATGAGCAACTGAGAACGCGTAACCGTAATCAGAGATTTCAAGATAGAATATTTTTATTTCTTGTGAAATAACATATATTTTTAATAGTTAAGTGTCATGAATCAAAAACTAGAAATACAATAAACAATAAAAATATCTATATATAATTAAAAATTTAGTTATATGAACTATTTTACAACCTTCATTAATGAGACTCTTAAATACATGAGTCTCTTAAATACATTATTTCTTCAAATTAATAAAATTAATATTATAATTGTAACAAACTAGACTTAAAATCTATATATACTTAAAAATTTAGTTATATCAACTTTTTTACAACCTTGCCTCTTAAATACATTTGTGTCTTTCAATACTATATTATAAAGCATTTCACAAGGGTTCATGCAAAAGTTAAGTAATTACAAGCTATATTGCTTATGGTACAACACTTTATTATCATAGTAAAAACTAAAAAGGGCAAAATTGCATTTCTACATTACTATTAAAATGACTAAAATTTATAAAGAAAATTCTTATTAATTTAGGCATTTATGATAACCAGCGACACTAAATTCATCATTTATTCAATTCAATGTCAATAACTATGAAACCCTTCATCATCCAAACGCACAAAATAAGACTTGATAAATCAAGTTTCTTTTCTCATCGTCTGTCTCTATAGGGTCGTTGTATTCCAATCACCACAAGGGGTTTTACCAATTTAATCTGGGTTGTGATGGGTTCTTGGTGGTCTGAGGTAACCGATCGACGGAAACGGGTAGAGCACCAGTGAGTTTGAACGAATTAAAATGGATGTGCACAAGTAGGATGGACGGTTTTAGGTTCCGGCGACACATGTATGGTTAGGGCTCAGTGGCGGTTGATGGTGTTCTACGAACAACAGTGGGTGGCATTCCGGTGGCTATGGATTCCAGCAATGGAAGGTTTAGGGATTTAGGCTTCTGTTATTTCCGCCATTCTCGGTACCTTCTACGCATGTGGTGTTGGATGATGAGGTAAATTGTTACAACTGCTTACATTCACTTGCATCTATATTGATTTTGGTTATTGCTTCATTAATGTTTAAGACTGAAAGGTTTACTTATGCCTACCAAGTGCTCAATGAAATGTGTCATCCAAGTTTGCTGCAATTTGTATGTGCAGATTTGTGTTTATATCAGCATGTATAGCATGTGTGGTCTTTTTAGTGATCATTCCAACCCTTCACTTATAAAGGGCTGGTTTGCCACCCAAACTTCATTTAAAAAATGTGTAGTTGCTCGCAAATTGTTTTATTTAAACAGTTAGAATATTATGTAATAATATAGTTATGTTAGCATGTCAATTATTGTTGTAGTTCAATTAAAAAGAGCCCAGTAAGTCTTTACATGTTGAATTTGAACATCACAAAAAGTACAACATGTGTATTTCACAATCTCTTATTTTACAATGTTATCCAATGTTTGAGTGTTTACTTTTGAATTTTTTAGGTATTTTGGAGAACTCCTCATAAGTCGTTTAGACAGGTATATGACTTGCTTTTTTTATCGATTGACTTCTTTCTAGAATATTGTTTGGTTTTGTTATATCTCTCTTCCTTTCAACATGCTTGTTAAGGAGGTTAATATAAGACCATGGGGTATGGTGGGGCTTGGGTTGGGCCATTTGTTGACACGTGGAATGGGAGCCCCCCCACCGCCTGGTTACGTGTCCTCGGGGTAAGCGGGGCGTGGGTTGGGCTTGGGTTGGGTGTGGCAGATTGTTAAAAAAATAATACAAAAAGAGCAAGCTAATAAGAGCAAGCCAGCTAGCATGTCCCCCCGCCCCACGCCCGGCTTGAAAGCCAAGCCCCAAGGGCCACGCCACGCCCCAACCCAAGCCCACCCGGGGTGGTGCCTTGGGCGTTTTCCCCCAACCCACGCCCAAACCCCCGTCCCATACCCCATGGCCTAAGATATTATCTTGTAAAGTTTTATGTTTCATTCTACTAGATCATTTGATATAACTACAAAACGGGCGGATCGGGTAACAGATAAAAAATCAAAACCGATAAAAAATAGGAATAAAAAAACTTGGTAACGCATCACTTCGAATGTATAAAGACATATAAGGGGAGAAGTTGGCTTTTGAAAAAAATAAACTTGGTGTCGTTATAAATGGAAAAGCAACAAAAAAACTTTCAACTATAATTGACTGATTTCCATAAACAATGTAATTGTGCATATTTATTTTGGATAACCGTCTACATAAATGTTTCGTGCTTTTCCTTCCCAGGCCTGCTTATGCAGATTCGGATTCAGAAGAAACAGTTGACAGTGACCCACATGAAAGGTATACCGTCTGCACTTAGTGTTAGTAATGAAAACCCGTACTACTTTTCGATGCATATATACGTAAACATAGTATACATTTTTAATAGTTTTCTTTTCGTTATTTCACTGCAGTCAGTTGGCTGGTGATGGGATTGGGGATGACGGTGGCATGCGTTAGCTAAAGTTTGGTCTATTTGTTATCCAATAAGATAGGAAGGCGTGCGAGAGTTTATGCGTTTTTCCTTCATCTGTTTCATGTTTTTTTTTTCTTGGAAGACATCTTTTTTCACTTCTTTTTGGCCGGCAAGTTTTGCCAAGGAAACAATTTATGGCCCATGGTTTAATAAAGTTTAAGCACGCCCCTTTGTAGGCGTATTGTCTTACATGTTATGCTTTGGCCGTGTCAGACGTCTTACCACGAACAAACAATAGCTATTATGGATGCCGTGCATCGCACGGGCTTTCTTCCTAGTATTGATAAATATTTATGAAACTTGGTATCTATTTAAGATAGAAATATAATAATACACCAATAGTAATATTACTTTTGGTAGCAAAATAAATACACAAAAATCCCCATTGAAAGGGCAGGGAAAGAAGCCTTTGTAGTGTCTCTATCTACACAGGTAGTATAGCAGCATAGTAGAGGGAGGGGGATCTTGCTCTTGCTCACTTCATCTTCCCCATACAAACCCTAGTTTTCACAGAGCAGATCCCCTTGTACACAACCTATACATACAAATCCCCCAATAATACTATGGCTCAGGAACCCTCCTCATCCTCATCCTCATCTCAAACCCTAGAATCACCTATTTCTACTTCAATTTCAACTGATAACAACAATCAATCTCTCATACGTAACGTTTCATTCAGCCGATTGAACGCCAAAGCGCCGGAGTTCGTCCCTCGCACCACCACCGCCGCCGCCTCCTCCTCCGCCGTTTCCGCTGCCGTGACGTCATCTACTTCCGATCTATCTCAGCCGCGGCTCGTGATATCGCCTCCGCCGACGTCTCCGGGGATAATTCATGTATATCCGTCTCCTAATTCTCCGTTTCATGCTCCGATCCCGACGCATGTGCCGGTGACTGTTCCGGTGCCGGTGCAGAGTCATCACGGTCATCATCATCATCATCCGCATCATCATGTGGCGATTCAGTATCATCATCACCAGCAGCATAATCATACTCATCAGCGGCAGTTTAATGGTGGTGGCACAGGGTATCTGGATCAGAAGGATGTTTCGGTTTCGCAGCGGGCGGTTCATGGAGATCTGGAGGTGAAAGATGGGCTAACTGATGAAGCTACTCAGAAGATTGTTAATCAGGCAGGGTTTTGGTTTATTTTCTATCTGGTTTTATATGTTTTTATTTTTATTTTACTGAATTTTACTGTATTGATACTTTAATTTTGTGCTGTTGTGTGTTGATGATAGAGATGTGAATTATGATTTAATTGATTTTAGGATGGATGTTTGTTAGACTTAGGTTAAGTGTTTTTGGGCTACTATGTGTATGATTAATAGTCTCTTGGACCAGTATGATTTGACTGATAGATTAGTAGGAAGTTGGTTATTGGTTATTCGGCCTGGACTGATGGCATGTAGTGATTCAAACAGATAAGTAGGAACTAGGAAGTGGTTATTCTGTATGCGTGTTTCGTGTTTATGGGTTGAGACTATATGACTCTGTATCTATCATGTCACATGGGTATCCTTGTCATTTATAATTTGGAAAAAGGTTAGTTGTTATGCCAGTCAAATCTGTGCCGTCTTTTGCTTAGCTAAAATTGCATCATTGTTCAGTTGATTTAAAACTTCAGGTTCTTTTTTGGTCATTGTTAATGTTTGTTTGAATGAACTGGGTTACATTATGGGGATGGAAACATAGGTGTGCTGTCTTGGTGCCGAACAGGACATTAGGTATGTCGGAGATTCACGTGATGCCTTCTATAATGTCAAAATTTTTAAGGGATAGATGGGTTTTAGATTTGGAAGTTACTGGGTGTGTGATAGTAATTGGAAATTTGAAATAAGTACCAACTAATACTTGATTGCCCTTTTAAGGTATACATCATATTTTAATGGCCGGTTTCTAGAAATTTTCACGATTGCAAAGCACTGGGGTTAGCTCTTGCTCATGAGTCATGAATTAGTGCATGCCACGTGCAATTTTAGTTAGTGAAACCAAATCTTTCTTGTGACGATCTATTTTTAGAAATCGGCTAGCTTCCTAACAATTAGATTATTATAAAATTCATTGCTTTCGCACGTTGAAGTATCTGGACTCTCCCATATTCCGATACGCCCATGTTGTTGTATTCTTTATAGTGCTTTATTGTTTAGTGGATGCTATGTTAATCAAATAATACATGCTGTTATGCTGTACTTTGGTCTTCACTATTGACGTTCTGGCAGTACAAATTTTGTAGGTGGAGTATTATTTTAGTGATATAAATTTGGCAACTACTGATCACTTGATGAGGTTCATCAACAAAGATCCTGAAGGATATGGTAGGATATATTTTTTCTTTAATTTAAAAATATTTTTATTTTCAGTTTTTCTGCTATGGTAGCTTTTGACTTGTATCTTACTATTCTTTTTTCCAGTGCCAATATCTGTGGTTGTAGCTTTCAAGAAGATCAAAGCTCTTGTTAGCAGTAATGCACAGCTTGCTAGCATACTTCGGAATTCCGGAAAGCTGGTGGTTTTTAAGAAAACATTTTTATAACGCCAACTTTGAACAAATCGTTTTTTTTATTATGTGCGATCGTAACGTTTAATGTTGCAATTTTCTGTAGGTGGTCAGTGAAGATGGGAAAAAAGTCAAACGTCTACATCCTCTAACTGAACCAGATATGGAAGAGTTGCAAGTGCGTCTTTGACCATCAACATTCTAGAACCTTCAATTTGCACGTGTTTAATATATATTTTTTTGTTTTTTATTCTGTAGTCACGCATAATTGTTGCTGAAAATTTACCTGATGACCACTGTCATCAGAACCTAATGAAGATTTTTTCGGCTGTTGGAAGGTACCGGATTGTCATATAGAACTTATACTTTGAATTTATTAGTGATCTTATACTTTGAATCTGTACGTGATTAGTGTAAAGACGATTCGTACATGTCAGCCACAAGCTTCCAATGGTGGGGCCACTTCAGCATCAAGAGCAGCAAAAGCCGATGGTATCCTTTTCAGTAACAAGGTAATCATGTATTGGCATATTGAGATTCAGTTATATGTTGCTAAAATTTTTAATTTTAAATGCATCTGTTATACATTTTTAACAATGTATATACGTATTTTTGGCACAGTTACATGCTTTTGTGGAATATGAAACCATTGAGTCTGCTGAAAAAGCAGTAAGTGGCACCAATCCTTCAAATTACGATACGCTTCATAGGTCCATTTTTCAGGAATTTAATAACATTTGTTTTTTTTTTGGTTCATAGGCTTTGGAGCTCAACAAAGAGGGTAACTGGAGACACGGTTTGAGAGTTCGTTTACTGAGACGCCCTGTATGTGCTTTAACAATACTTTACTAACAGCTATTTTTTCATCTAATTAACCCATTTGTTGGTAAACATGTCGAATTTGCCACTTCATGCAGCAAATCAGCAATTATACTTTTAAAATCAACAGATGTCTTAACTTCTCTAAAATTTTAACGATAACGGTCTCTGATTTTTTAATTAATGTTTGGTTGATTATATATACAGCTGAATTTATTTTATATTTCCTTAAAAGTCTCAGGCAAAACCAGCTCAAACACGTGGAAAGAAAGCAGGGCAGGAAGATGATGCGGTCCCTAAGGAAGATGACACATCTACATCAGAGCAACATTCAGTGAATGAGAAACATGTAGATGACACTTGTCAGCAATCTGATGTCCAGTCACATGAACATGTAGTAAGTCTCTTTTACTTTAAGCGAAAGCTTGATGCTTCATTTTTGTGTACTTTTTTGGTATTTTATGTGTGGGGAGGGGAACCACGAAAGAAGTTTTCTCGATTTTTTCATGATATATGTTTTTTTTTGGTTTCAAAGAGTTATGTTTGTCATCTTTCATTTTCTTGCAATATATTTTACTAAAAAAGCCGTTGGATGGTAATGGTATCATACTACTTTTTTTTAATATAAGAATGTACTAAAAGATCTTGTAGGTTGAGTTTGTAGACACGTACTTGTTACTATACGTAGGTCATAATATATACTCAAGGAACTAACCATGATGAATGATTTCAAAGGTTGCAAAATGAGCAGGTGGGGGACCTATGCAGTTAAACCGGTGATATATCGGTGGTTATCGGTCCCCATGTAAAATATCGGTGTCAAATATTGGTACTGATATCATCGGCGATATTGACCGACATTTGATTGATGTATCACCGATTTCCCGATATCAGTACCTTTCTTCTTAGTTTTACCCTTCGTCTTTCTTCTTATTGCTGCTATTAGTGTTTGAAGTCTTAATTGTTAATTGTTAGTTAAATGTTGGTGTTTTAAGTCTTAGTTGTTAATTGTTAGTGTTAAATGTTAGTGTTTTAAGTCTTAAACAGTTTCTACTTGCTACAATTGTTGGTGTTTTGCAAGTTGTAAAAGGTTAATTTGTTAATGGTAGGAGAGTATACTGAATTATTATATATATAAATTCTGCATGATATTAAAATTACCGATATCCCACCGCGATAACCGATATCTCCAAATATCGGTCCTTGACCGATATCCGATTTTTTTTACTGCATTAACTGCATAGGGTGGGACCCACATGGTCACCCTTTGTCTGGAATTTTTAAGTATTTATAACCATTTACTGTGAAAATATGATTACAAGAACTACATTATATCTGTTGTAACATAGGCTATTGAATAAAGTGAATTAGGAGGTTCTATGCGGTATGCATCTTGAGTTGACTCTATAAAACATATTGGCACAATGTGTACGTGGTGATATGTTTAATGAATAATGTTTGTAGCAGGTGGAAGATCACCCAAATGACAAGGAGGGCGGGCACAAGAAAGGGCGTAACCGTGGCAGAGGCAAAGGACGTGGCCGACCTCAATACAACCATCACAACAATCGTGGGACCCACATGGTCACCCCACCTTCAGCTAATCATGTTAACGCTGAGCATCCGGTTATTGGGAAACAACCTCCTGGGCCCCGCATGCCAGACGGGACACGGGGGTTCTCATTGGGACGGGGGAAGCCTGTGGGTGTTCCCGTTGATAGTAGCGTATCATAAAGAGGCAATTAAAGTGATTGTGGGATGGGATGAGATATGAGATGAGACGAGATGGAATAATCTGTGGCGGGTCTTGGGAGTAGGAGATTATTTTCCCTTTTTACTGGTTTGAGTGTTGTGTATTTTAAAAGTAAAGATATGATGGATGATATGGGTCGAAACAGAATGTGGGTTTTTTGATATACTGTTTTTAGAGGTTAATTCCCCTTGTGTTTCTTGTTTGTTAATGTAGAATGCAAGAAGAAAACACCTTTGTGGGAGTTGGGCCGGGTTGGGTTGGGTGCAGATGTAATTGAAGCAAGTAAACATGATATGATTGATGAAGATGTATTAGTTGAAGGTTCTTTCTATCCACAAAATCTCATCTGCTTTCTGTTTGGTTGTCCGTGTCATGTCATGGATCGAATTATTTTTTCCGTTTAAAAATTGGTTAGAAATAGATCTGAGCAGAATTAGGGTTGGACTGAAGAACCCGGGACCGACCAGTTAAGCATATTCAGTTTGGATTATGGTCTTAGCCTCTTAGGGTAAATTTGGGTTTGGTTTTGGTATTGGGGTGAATTTGAGTTTGGGCTAGGTAAAGCTAAAACACTTTGGATTTTGTGTATGGAAACATGTAAATTATGGTTGCCTTGTCTTTATGTTGGGATTTAACATAAGTTGCTTAGGACAACATATTGAACATCTTATCTTAGCATAAAAAAATCATATTTTGTTTTGGTCTAATTCTGGTTCAACCCGACTTGAAAAGACAAACCGATCAATCTCGTATTGATTGATATGTTCTTTCGTTTTGGTTTTTCTGATATTTTCTTTTTTGGTTTGGTCGATCTAGTTTCAATCGGTGCACACCATTCTGCTCAGGTTTTGGTTCTGTTTTGTAGTTTGGTTCGAGGTTTAGAAGTTAGAACATCCCTAAAGTTTTTTCCACTTATTGAAATTACTTTAAATATATTAAATTTTGTTGTGTAATAACTAGAACCTATTAGCAATGTATAGAAGAGAATGAGAGAATGGGAGATGAATTTTTTATTGATCTATCTCATACAAAATACATGAGCCACTATATATAGGCTATAACATTAATACAAACATAAATGTGACATGGAAGTTAGAAATGTGGATAGTCACTAATAATGGATGCATTCATAACACTCCCCCTTGACTATCCACATGATGATATACTATTCTTTAATACGCTTGGTGATGATGCCTCGTTAAAAACCTTGCTAGGAAAACCCAGTGGGACAAACCTCAGCTAAGGGAAAAAGAGTGCAACGCGTATTGTCTCCCCCTAATACTTTTGGATCAGGTATGTTGCCTCATTAAAAAAATACATACATTGTGTATATTATGGGTACGTTACTCCCCGTCAATTTTACTTGTATATCTTGATGATGTTGAATCTAATCTTCTGTGACAATTGCTTGACTTGATATTTGGCGTAGTCTTCTTTGATTTGGGTGTTGTTGTCTACATTGTCTTCATACAGTATAGCTTGAGCTTCTCTTGATCAAATCTAATCTACATACTTCTTAAATTTGCTGAAATCTTCGACCTTCATAACTTGTATCTAGATTGAGATCGAACTCTATGCGATTCTAATATATATCAATCATAACCTAGGACGCCATATTGTTCTTGTGGAACTATCCCGTGTCTCGAGTTTGTAAATATGTCAAATAATTATTTAATGCGCTTTATAATTCTGCCTCGTTAAAAACCATGCCAGGAAAACCCAATGGGACAAAACCGTAGCTAATGGAAAAGAGTGCACTACGCATTATACATAATTAACAACATGATTTATGATGATGTTAAATTAGTACTTCGGGACCTATAAGATAAACTGATACTACTGGATCAGTTATGTTGTCTCGTTAAAAACCTTACCAATACAACGTAATATTAGATGCCGTCTTGTTTGCAAGATACGTCAATGCTCTGATCGCAATTAAGTATGGTACTTCTTGACTAAGTAGTTCAACATCCTTTTCTTGGGGTTGATAAGAATATTTTTTTCTATGTCAAGCGATCAGACAATCGTTCATGTACTCAACGAATGAGCTTTTTCTATATAACATCTTCTAGATGTAGTCAGATTGATGAGCAAAAATAGTACATATATACTCGAAACTATAGGTCGAGGATAACTACACTTTGTAAAAGTCATTCAAAATTTTCCTCTTTAGTTTGAGAGTTCCCTCTCGATGATGTTTACATTATCACTGTAAGAGTGAATCTTGTTAAATAGATGTAGCTCATTTTATCAAAATTATACCTCTCTTTTCAGAGTATAGTCGACTGTACCACATACGAGTAGTTTCCTTTAAGATTCATATATATAACACATATGGGGTTATTGTTTCATAATGCTTTGAGCATTTTTAATCCTTCAGGGGTTTTCATACAGATGTCATTTGCAATTGTCTCGTACATGTATACGGTGATGACATCCATAAGTTGTTTTATCTGAAGTCTTTCTGAGATTGCGAGGCCGCTTAAACATCTAAAGATTATCGCATCCACTACAGGGGTATACGTTTCCTCGTAATCAACTGCTGGGATTTGGGAAAAATCTTTATGTTAAAATGCGTGCCTTACATCGCAAAAACTCATTATTTACGTTTCCTTTTATTTAAAGACACCCATTTATAACCTACTGGCTTGACGTCTATAGGTGTTCGAACTGCTGGTTCGAAAACGTTTAGTTTGTCGAGCAAATTTAGTTCAACCTTAAGTCATGTAGCCATTTTGGCTATTTGTGTGCGTACACTCTTGCACACTTTCTATATATGTAATCTTTTTTTTCATCGATTACATTTGTTGCTATAGCATAATCAAATACATCATTTTACACGTGTTTCATTACGGTTCCATATTGTACTTATTTTGTACATAATTCATCGCGATCTCATATTTGTTTGGTACTAGAATTTCTTTTAGAACTCCATTAGCCCTTTTTGGGGTTTTGACAAGAACCTTCTTTAAGGTTTAGTATGCAACCACTTCTGGGGTTTTGTATGCAACCACTTATGGTGTTTTGTGTGCCACCTCTTTTGGGGTTACACCAACTGCGTTACTCTGCTCTTTTTTGTGTTTGTGGGTTTTATCTTTTTGGAACCGATTTATATCTCACAATTTATTAATATGATAATCATTTTATGAGTACTTCCATTCAAGCAGATAAGTTTAAGCTGGTATATGTGACTTTGTCACCTTATTTGTGTTAGTGAATGCATCTTGTATTTCATTTCTTATTATTTGCAAATACACGCTCTTTCTTTTGGACTTCAGATTTGCATTGACCACTTCAGGGGTCGATATATAATATGATGCATTTTTTTTATGTTACCAGTCTTTCATTTTCTTGTCTCCCCCTAAGACTGGGAATACGATGCACATATCCCATTTTATATGTTATGGTGGTGCTATTGGTACATAGGCTGCACAACAAAATATATAAAAATGGAAACTTGGTTCTCTTCAGGATATCAGTTGTAATGGGGAGTATTTGTGATAAGCAGTTGGTTTTGAATTGATATAATCAATCGACGAATTCCGTCTCGACTACGTATGCCTCTCACTATATTTCACATTGTGCCCAACAATGGTCCCAACAATTGGGTTGTCAAAGAACAGTGTTAAACCATGTCAAAAAAAAAAACGTTCCATAGTGTTGGTCATATGCTACATACGGGTAGCTAAAAACTCACATGTAACCATGTATAAATGCCACAATCCACACAACTGTACATTTCAATGGTCCCATATAAGAGGGATTGTTTGTAGGAGTCTATTGTTTGGAAGGGCATAAAAATTTATTTGCCACAAAAAAAACTAACTAGACATATGATAAGGCATTTTGGGAGCAATGTTTTTAGATTACTTAGAGGTGCTAAGGTACCGGTTAGCATTTTTTATTGTTTAGCATATCATGATGCTATCTTGATGACCTATTTGGGCATGCCATGTGGTGAACGTATAAATATTCTAGTAACTTCTGGTTACTCACCATATTTGATTTAATGGAATATTGTGGAAAATTAGTATCATTTCTAGTAACTTCTAATATAGTCTTCTGGCCATATTTGGTATATGATATATTTTAGATATTTAGTACATTTTCTTTTACACCATTCCAAGGTGATGACTTTTCATTCAAACATAGTGGAAACTTAATAAATTTCTTCGGTATACATTAAAATATGATGCATTATGAATTACAAAATTCGATATCAGCGGGTAAACTAACGATGCTCTTCTGGAGCATTTAATATGTTATTAACACGTGAAATAGTATCAATAGCGTATCTACCACGTGAAATATTATAGTTTTAGCCTTTGTTTAGAGGGAAAACATATACTATTCATAAGGTTTTCCATCACTAGGCTATATGTTAGCCAATAACGCCAAGTGCGATGAACTAAAGTTTTGGTTGAACTTGAAAAATCATTATTAAAAACAAACGGGACTTTGTATACTTTTGGGAGAACTTCGGGTTCTCATCATTGATTTAGGATTCATGTGAGCATCAACACTAACTCAAATGAATTATTATCTATCAATTTAAGTAACTAACATCAGAGTAGTTTACTTAAGCTAAAGTCCACTAATTATTTTCATAGCTATTTTTCATCATTTTCATGTGAGGGCACATTTCTAATGACTATATCAATGTCTACTAATATTTGTTTAGCAACAACAAGCAATTAGAAGAATAACCATACAATTAATTATGTTGACTATGCATTGCATTGTAACAAGCTGAAATATCAAATCACTAAAGCATAACAATGTTTATCTCAGCGTAGTTGTTTTGGTAACCAGCTACCAATGAAATTTGTATTAATTTATTTAGCACATTTAACTTGTCAAAAGGCAATACATATAACATATATGCTATCTAAAACAATGAGACCAACAGAAGTATTGCTAAACAAATGAAATCCGTAATATCTACCCATAAGCAAGTTATATGCATGTTAGTTATTCACAATTTATATGCATATCAATTACATATATATAAATCACACACAATCCTAGGACATTATACGTATACATATATGTGTGTGTGAGTGTTAAAGAGATTAAGCTCATATTAATTTGCTTGTCATGTCTAGAAAAAAAATATTAAAGATCATTTAAAGTAATAAGAATTAATCAAAATTCTAATTAAAAGATATTAATAGGAATGAATTAAATTAATAAAGAATGAATTAAATGGGAAAAATGATATTTAATGATTTTAATTTCTAAGCAATAACCAACATCATATATATTAATATCCATGTTCATAACTCCATATAATTTAAGATTGTAATTAAATGGATATTAAAGATCATATAAAGTAACGTACCCATTTGTTTATGACGTGTTGTGTAATTTATGCATAAATGTAACATGATATAGCCAATCACAAGTATATCATATATACACATATTTGTCACTATAGTTTAAAACATAAACAAATGTCACTATCAACTTTCTCGATCATATAATAACATATGAGTCTTTATTACTCGTAAATGAGCTTTCTTATACTAATAAATTTTGTTGCTCAAGAAAATGTAACAGGCATCTTGAGAATTTTAGTGTCATGTTAATTTGCAAATAATATCTTTTACCACACAAATATTTCATAGAATCAAATCACATATTTAAATATCAAATAGCAACTAAAAGGCTTATACAATTGCAATAACAATGATATACAACAAAATTAACTAAGTAGTTGTCATATTATAACATATTATCATATAAACATGTGCATTATTGTAAATTCATTAACAGAATTGCACTAATGATTATCTTCAAATATAACTATTAGACATCAACTTTTAATACAAATTGTATTTTGGTAGTCATCATAAATTGTATAAATACTAATAGCAAAAACTAATTAATTGTAACACCCCAAAAACGGGTTTGGTAATTTAGACCCGGTTACTATTAAGAAACGGGTAAGGTACCGTTAATGAGAAAAGTTAATCTGAAAAATGAGGATTTACTAGGAATAATTAACCTTGTTGATTATTGGTCTCGTTAGTAGTAAGCGAAGAGTTGAAGCCTTATTTAATTAAAACGAAACATGAGGGACCAAAGTGGGATAACTTGAAAGTTGTTGTGTTAAAAGAAAACAACACACACACATACACACACATCGTGTGTGTTCATGAACGAGCAGGGAAAGCTCCCATGGAGCCAAAACCCTAAACTTCATAAAATCTCCAAATTGAAAGGCTAAACGAAGCCCAAATTCACAACCGAACGTGAATTAACGATCACCTTCACAAGGGGATCATAAGGTATGTCTTAAAACTTAGATTTGGTGACCTTGTTTGAAGTGGGTTATAATCAATCCATGAAATTGTATGAAATTAAGCATGTAGAGGTGTTAGAAACACCAAATAGAACTTGTGTTATGAATAATTTCAAGTAATTGGGTGATTTAGAATGAAACCCATTGCATGAGTGTGAAGATGATGATCATGATGAACTTGAAGATGCTATAGTGTAATCTTGTGTTGTATAAGGTGTTGCATGATAGACTAAGATAGTTAAACTTGAAGTGAGATTTATGATTATGAGATTTTCTTTGAATGTGATAGTTCATAAGATGAAATAAGGAAGAACATGCTTAAAGAACTTGTACATTATGCTTAGGAAGTAGTACGCACGCCAAGTGTTTGATAAAATGTCTAAAAGACAATAATAAGTGAAATTGTATGCAAGTAATGGGTAAACATATATAGTTCATGTGAAGATTATGTAGGGATGATGTCGAGTATGCTTTATGCTTGTTTAAATGGATTAATGATGTTGAGTATGCTTTATGTAGGTCGTATGTTAGATGTGAATTTGGGATGGTTGTTCATAAGTATAAGCATATATGCTAATAAGAATGTGAATGTAATGACATGAGTGTATAGGAATCATGTCAAGATGGATGGGAGCGTTGAAGGCTAACGGGCTACGAATACTCAATCAAATAAGCGAACGCAAATACGGGCGCGCAAGGTAAGTGAACTCCTAACTTACCCTTTCGTTTGGTAATGTATTTATGATATATGTTAATTGTTGAATGTAATGTAAGAAGATATGGGCCAATGCTATTACTAATTTAAGTTTTAATGGAATGGGTTGGAAGTGGTTAAGAAAGAGATTCGGTTAAGTTTGGGTAAGAAATGGAACTTACATAATGAAATTATGATTGAATGAATAAGATGAGTTATTTGTATTTGAGGACATGTTCATATAAATGGAAGCTATTGTACTAATCGTTTTCTATTGAGAATTAATGTGAAGTATAGGCATGTTAACAAAGGAAGCGAAGGTTGACTCCATAATCCGATGCGAGTAATCGAATGGATGGATGAAGGGGCTAGTATAAGAGAAAGCATGATATGTTGACGCGCTATTATGCACGTGTTAAGATTTTGCATTATGTCATCGGTTGCTAATAATGTGATTGAATGTGATGACTGCAGGTTATACATGTTTGGATGTTTCATCATGAAGTGTATGCGGTTGAAGATCGAGTCAAGATATGGATTGTATGTGGGTGTGTATGTAGTCACTTAAATTGAGACATGTATGTTAGTTTTGGATTAATTTATAAAAAGAGATTAATGTATTTAAATGAAAGAAAGAATATCATGAAGGAAATTTTAGGTATGTATTTTCCGCTGCAAATCTTAGGTTAAAATGTGTTAGGGCGTTACATTAATGGACCAATTAAAACTCATAACCATAATAATAAAAGTACATAATAATATCAAAACTCATAACTATAATAATAAAAGCACATAATGGTATCAAAACTCATAACCATAATAATAAAAGCACATAATGATTTAGAATTTGTAATGTCTCTTTGAAACGTAATTTGTTGTATAAAATTTAGAATAACAATAAAAGGCTATTTAATTACTATTTACTAGCCATAAAATATAATAAAAACAATTTATTAGAATAACAATAAAATGCTATTTAATTACTATTTAATTACTATACATCAACATGAATTAATGATGAGGAAATCAGAATTAATTTTATAATTAATAATATTCAATCCACACTCATAAGTTATATATTAGAACTTTAATTGAATTTATGCTATATTAATTAAAACTAAATAATATATATAACTTTAAAATATATATAAATAATACAATCAACAAGTAAATGCAAGATCATGGATATCATAATACAACTTTTCTTTTCAAGGTTTATCTATTAAACATGCATAAAAAGAATTTATCAAACTATATATCAATTTCTAAACAAAGGAATAAGCTTGCAATATAACTAGCAAATAGATAAGATTAGACTTAATAAATTAATAACAAATATTTTCTCATCGGGTTTCTGTAACAAGTGTACATGTATATATTAAACTTATATTTCCTATTTTTTTCAATACCGTGATCATTTATTCTAGAAAAGGTAATTGAAAATGAAAATGAAAACTATGAGTAGGATTTGAACATCTCATGTCCAACCGACTTTCAAAAATCTCATTCTGGTTAACGATTATTCTTATCATGGTAAAATCAAGTTGAAAAGATAAGGCATATTCAACAAGAAACAATATATGTATAAGAATAGTACCTTATGTAGATAAACATGTATGGTGGAAAAAAAAACTTACCTTGAAATAACTAAAGGAAATAGTATCTCCATCACTTTTCAATCACCATGTCTACGAAATCCAATCTTCGTTGGAAACACCTCGGACCACCAAAACTTTTATCAACAAAACATCATCAACGACATGGGTCAACCGAGACTTTAATCAACGATTAAAACCAATGATGATTCGAGCACTTTCGTGCTGATAACGTGTTGTGTAATAACTAGAACCTATTAGCAATGTATAGAAGAGAATGTGAGATGAATTTCTTATTGATCTATCTCATACAAAATACACGAGCCACTATATATAGGCTATAACATTAATACAAACATAAATGTGACATGGGAGTTAGAAATGTGGATAGTCACTAATAATGGATGCATTCATAACAAAATTTACATATATAGTTTTAGAGCATCCTCAATAGGGGGTGTTTTTTTGTTGTTTTTATTGTGCCAAGGTGGCATTGCCCCACCAATCACACATTCTTTCTCTTGCCCCATTTTTTTTGAACGATAAATTTTGGACCACTGACGGACCACTGGAGTATCATCGTGTCACCAGCAGAACCACCCGATCATATCCATCTCCACTAGACATAAGGCCTATACACCAATTCAGGAGGAAACCTAATAAATATGAGAAAAACCCCTTTGTGGGAATTGAACCCATGACCTACTCCTCTCTCCTCTTTCCTCCTTCCCTCTCACAACACTTTTCTCTCTCCTCAAATACATGTTTTTTCTCTACATACACCATCACACATTCTCTCCTTCACCTCACACCCTCTCTTATCCACCTCACTTTTCTCTTTCCTTAAAAACATCAACATACGTCCATACATCCATAACATTATGGATGCTCTTAGTTCAATTTGCCCGCTTGTTTGGGTTTTGTGGTCATGGCTGATCGTTGACTTGACCTGACCTGACCTGGTTGGGTAGATGCCCACTTTGGTTTATCCCATCACTTCATACGAGTATAAACCAAATTGAACACTATCAAATATTTGGATGACTCATCATAGTACTGATGTGAAAATTATTATATTAATCGGGTATTATTTGAAAATTGAAACCGTCGATATATATATCCCCCTATATTGGACTATTTGCAAACCACTCCCCATGTAAAAGTTTAATAAACAGATTTGTTTAAATAGTGGACATGTTGATTTTTGGGGGAATAAGCTTTAATAAGTGTGCGGCAAGAATTTGGTTTATTGGTTTTTGAGTTAGGATTTCTTTTAAACGACAAACTAACCCACTTCTATAATTGCACCTTACATGATTTGAATCATCTACTTCTTGGATAGTATGAAGACACGTTACTGTCACGCCATGTCCTTTTAGGATTTTTTGAGTTTGCAAATTGATCCATCCACTTATGTACACATATGCATATTGATAACAATATAAATCAACAGAAATTTAAAATATAAGAAAATGGTTGAAATGTAATATCTATTCATTTCTTTAAAATTCAAAATAAATATGAACAAATTTCATTTATGTATTTTTCTTGAAGTAACTAGTTTAATAATTATTATGTATATATCTGAAGAAACACTGAACTAATTATGGGTACTAATCAGTTTGGTTTATGTTTCTACCATAGTGGTTAATCTTCTAATGAATATTTGAGCTCCGACTTGATGTTTTAATCCTGCAAAACAGAACACCGTTACTCGTTAAGAGGGGAATGTGGGGGTTTCCCTCTTAACCGGGCTCCGGCGTGAGAATAAGCGACTGCTTTGGGAGGATAATTAAGTGTTAAGAGTAAGAGTAGAGGGAATAGAGTGTTTAACCTGTGGAATGAGGTCTCTATTTATAGCCGGAGAGGTGTAAGAGGATATGGGCTGATGAGCCTTGGGCCGGAAATGGACAACATAACGGATATGCTCTGTCTCACTAGTGTCGACCGTTTAGTGGCTTCTATAAGTTCTTCGGTGCTGGCGCACCTTGATTGGAGCCACGTGTCATTGTTGTCGGCCCTGCTACTCTTCTGCCATCAGCAGACAAGTGGAGATCGTGGGACAGATGTCTCCGTCCCCTGATTGGTGCCACGTATGCGTCCTTACGTACTTCTCGTCAGACGATCGTGGCGCACGATTGACCAGAGCCTGCTAGACGCTCATTGGCTCTTTTCACTGCCACTTGTACCTTGTGTACCACTGGAGGCAGCCTTGCGCTGCCTTCCTATGTGGTTCTTGCTGAGCATCTAACTAACCCGCGCGGGTTAATATGCCCATGTGTTCCTTTATTTATACTAAGTGCTGATATCAGAGCTTCTTGTGGTTGGGACCTCGAGCGACATAGAGCAGAAAGTGGTGTAGCTCGCGCGAGGCTCTTGGTAGGAAGTTTATTAAGATAAGGAGTATGGTCCCACGCGCAACCTTGATGGAGGTTTGCGCGGCTTTTGGAACCATACCCCTTCAAGTCCCCCCAGTCCAGTGCTGCACCATGCGCGAGGCGAGTGGTTGGAGCTCTGGACTTAGAAAAAATAAAAGTTGAAGGGAATGCTCTCTTGCTTTTGGTTGGTGTGGCGCGTGTAGTCCTTGTTGTTTCCTACTGCGCGGCTACCAAGGTAGGTGCCAGGTGATCCATTGGTTCTGGGCGCGAAGTGGTGTTAAGGCGATGTAAACTTGCGCGGCCTTGGTAGCTTTTGCATGAAGCTAATTGTAATTTTATGGCGGGAAAAACTTCGAAATTTGAACTCTGGCAAGTTGGTGAGATAAGTCGCTGATTGCGACGTCTGAGTTGACCCCTGGCACGGATGTCATCATGCCGACTGCGACGGTTGCACTTCGTGTCAGGAGAGTGAGGCCCACGCGCGCGTGGTAACCGTCACCCCTGCTTTTCCGCGTGACGTGGCAGCCTCTCGTTGGTTAGCCTAGCGGCGAAAGCGGCACGTTTACCCATCGCATTAAATGCGATGGGTATATATATCCGAAGAGATGTGAGAGGTTCTCACTTCTCTTCTGTTCTTTCCAACTTTTCTCTCGTTTCTCCTCTTTGAATCTTCAAATCTTGTAGCAGATCTTCAAGATTTTTCTTCACATCTTCAAGTTTTTCCAGAAACTTGCATCCTTATTGACGATGACTGAAGAACATCAGGAGGGTGTTTCCGTAGAAGAGGGTCCTGTTCCCATTCTCCGGTGGGATCTTGGACTTTTTGAGCAGATTGTTAGGAGCTTCCGGTTTCCACCGGAGTGGGATGCTCGGTACCCGGCTCAAAATCAGACGGCAGCCGACGCACCGCCGGGTTACATCACGTTATTTGAAGACTTTTTTCTTCAAGGTAACTTTAGACTGCCGGCGACAAACTTAATGGGGCATATATTGCATCACTACAACTTCCATCTTTCCCAGATGAGCTCTCCTGGAATGGTTAGGGTTCGTCATTTTGAGTTTTTATGCCGAGCCCATGGCATCGAGCCATCTGTTGAGAAGTTCCAGGCCTTTTACCAACTTCAACGGACGATGGGCTTCTTCTCGTTTGCCAGCCGTGGTGCTGCAAAGAAGATCTTGTTAAACCCACCGAAGAGTTTCCACGATTGGAAACCCAAATTCTTCTTTATTCGGGAAGAGGTGCTTCCGATTGCCATGCCCTTCAGAGATTGGAGTGAGCCAGTGCTGAAGGAGGATCTTCCAATCCCAAAGCATGAATGGTGGTATCAACAGTTAACCCCTACCCCGAATCAGGTATTTGGGGAAAATGTGTTGGTAGCGGCGCGCATGAGTGACCAGTGGTCACCAGATAGCAAGGAGGTGCCGGTTTTGAAGATTGGTGATCAAGGTCAGTGATTTCCCTACTTTCCCTTGTTTCATGTTTTATGCTTTATTTTACTTATGCATTTTGACGTGTAGAGGCGCAATTGTATCAAGCTGCGTTCGCCACTTTTGGTGGATCTATGGGCGCGCGCCCACTGCGCGAGGATGAGGAAAGCTGGTACGAGCAGATTAGAGGCAATTTCATGTATCCGGTTGCTGATGCCTTTGCCTCACCGCCTACCACGACTGAAGGTGCGCAATTCCCTAAACCTCGTCCTTTGCGCTCTGTGACTTCTGCTGGGAAAGAGGTTGTCTATCTTTCCAGCGAGGAGTCTGTAGGGTCTTCAAACGGCGAGCTAAGTCCGTGGTCTAACATCTTTGCAGGTGTGTTGCGCGACCTGGGGGTTGACCTAGAAGAGAAGAAGAAAAAACCCTTGAAGAAGAAGAAGATAGTTAACTTGGATCCTGAGGTGACCAGTAAGGGGGCTGGTAGTAGTCGCGCAACCGCTGCTGCTGGTAAAGGTACTCTTCGCCTTCGACAGAGTGACTTAAACGATTATGTGATAATGAGTGATTCACTTAAAGGCTTATCGCGCACAGCTGAGACGAAGGCTGGAGCGGGTGGTTCAAGGAGCTCTGGAAGCGCGGGTTCTCGTAACCCTGATGCTGGTGCAACTCCTTCCACTGCCGTGCATGAAGAAGAGGAGGCTGAAGAAGAAGAGGAGGCTGCTGAACATTTGATCAGCAGAAAAAGAGTTAGAAGCGAAACCACCACTGGTGTGGCTTCGGCATCGGTGGTTGGTGCGATTCCCTTGGTTGGGAAAACGAGCAACTTGCGCTCTCTCTATAGATTTTCTCCTGGTAAGCTCTTGACTTCTCTTCCTAATTGTAATTTTCTTTGCTTGATTACTTGGTTTCTGCAGAGATCAAGAAGAAAACCCCTGAGAATGGGGTTACATTCACTGAGCCAGAACCGAAGAGGCTGAAGATTACCATTAAATCTTCCAAGACTGCTAAGGACAAAAATGTTACTGAGGGGGATGTGGCGAAGGCTGCTGAGGCGCAGAGAAAAGCTGAGGAGCGTCGGAAGAAGATTGAGGAAGAGAAAAAGAGGAAAGCTGAGGAAGATAGGAGGTCCGAAGAGGCGAGGAGGAAATAAGCTGAGGAAGAGAAGAGGGCTGAAGAGGCGAGGAGGAAAAAAGCCTCTGATGTGGAGAAGGAGAGAGAGCAGAAAAAGGCTATGGAAAAGCCTGTCAATGTTTCGGATGTTGAGATCATGAAGGGTCCTGAGAGGAGGAAAGAGCCTGAAGTTCTTGATCGCACGAAGATAGTTTCTACCAAGGGGTCGGGTCGGTATGTTTCCAGTGGCGCAAGCTCTGGTGGGGCTGGTGGCTATAACCCACAAGTCATTGGGGCGAAGGATACCCTTGGTGATATCTATTACAAAAGCTATACCGAGGAAGAACGTGGTAGCGCTCCTCACCAAGCTCCCTGGGGTTTGAAGCAAAGGGACACTTTTCAAGAATTTGGGCCCTGCCGCGATTGGTTCTTAAACTCTTTTACTCCTGGTGAGGTTAATCGACAGAGGGCGAAGACCCATGAGAGCTTGTATCGAACGTATGTGATCGGGGAGGCCAATACTCGCGCCGCTAATCACCAAATTGTTCGCGAGTGGCGAACGATGGTTAGGGAGCGAGCGGACTGGGAGAGTTATCGCGAGCGGATGTTGAAACGTATCAGCGATTTTGAGAAGTTCAAAGCCGCCTTTGATGAGGAGAAGGCCAAGTTTGATGCGGACAAGAAAGCGGAGGAATGGGGGCGTGAGGGCCTGAAAAATAAACTTCAAGCTGTCGAACAGCAACTGTCCAAGGAGAAGGCCGAGTTTAAACGCATATGCGAGAAAGATAATGAGCGCGCGTTCGCGGCTCGGAACAAGATTGTTGATCTTGAAGCCAAGATTGTTGAGCTTACTGCGAAGGTTGATGATGCGCAAGCTACACAGGTTGCTAAGCAGCAGATTGAGGTTTGTAAACTTATTCCCTTTCCTTCTGTGCTTTTTGCAAAATAGCCTAAGTCTTTTGTCGCTTTTTAGGTTGAGTTGGCTGACGTGAAGTTGCAATTGTCAAGCAAAGATAAAGACCTACATGCCAAGGATGTCGAGATCGCTGAGCTTAAACGCCGCCTGAATGATTAGGTCGATAGATGCGAGTCCTTGGAAATTGACCTTGAAGCGGAAAAGGTTAAGGCTGCCACTGCTGAGGAAGCGCGTGCTGTTAGTACTGCCGCTCTCAATGTAGAGCAGACTAATTACTCTGAGGCGCAGGGCATTGTTGATACGCTCGTTTCCGAGGCCGAGTGGATGCGCAGCCGCGGAGTAGTGCTGGTAAGTTTGTACTTGTATTGTTTTTTTTTGTAAGTTTAATTTGCTAGGAGTTGCCTTTAATACGTAGTTTTCGTTATAGGTTGCCAACTCTATCCTCAATGCTGGAGAGCTAGATCGCGCTGTTGCTGCTCTGACAGATGCTGCGCACGCAGTAGGTCATAGAGGAGGGTATCTGGAGTGTGCGCAGCACGTTGAGGAGGTATTCGGACAAGAGTTTGATGTGAGCCATTGCTCGGTGACCGACCAGGCTAATGCCGAGTTGACGCGTGCTGAAAGTGCTTATGATAACCTTACACTGCCTGCAATGGACTTAGTTGTGGAGGCTCTAAAGAAAGACGACTGGTGTCAGCGCCTCAAAGCCATTCTCGATCCACCGGTGACTGTTGAATTATCAGATGAGGAGGAACCAGCTGGCGATGACGGTGGAAATGGTGATGATGATGGTGGGAACGATGATGATGGTGATGGTGATGGTGATCAACATGATGAACTCGAATAGGCTTTGTCAGTAGGCTTTGTGCCTTGTAATTTTTTGCTTTCTTTGAATGTACAATGTTGCGCGTTTGCGCCTGCTTTATATTGAATGAATTTTGCTTGTTCTTTCCCGTTACAATTATTGCACTGTTGTTAAAAACTTAGGTTAAATTAGCTCGAATAAATGGAAGTCTCTTCGAGTGAGTAGGACTGCTCGGTCTCGCGCTTTGCTCGCGGAGGACCTTGGAGGCGTTCTTGTTTAAGAGCTTTTAAGTTGCTGGAGTGTTTTCGTGCGAATCAGAAGTTTTAACATGCATTTGTAACGAAAGAAGTAAATAGAAAACATGTCGTATGCTTTCATTGCTTTGGAAACGGGCGCTTAGGCCAACATACATTAATTGTCAAGGGCGTATAGCCAACATAGGAAAGTACAAAAGGGCGCGTGGCCGATACTAGCGTTCAAAGGCTCAAGGCCGAAGTAAATTACATATAGCATTTGCGCAGTTGTTGCGCATTCCACGTTCGGGGTAAGATGTGGCCATATAAGGTGCGTAACTTATAATCCCCTTTGCCTAGTACTTCATGGATCAAGTATGGGCCTTCCCATTTGGGTGCTAGTTTCCCTGGGCGTTCCGCATTTGACGCTTCATTGTCCCGGAAGACGTACTCTCCTGGCGTGAAGGTGCAGATGCGGACTCTTGTGTTATAGTATCTTTCCAGTTGTGTTTTGTACTTGGCTTCTCTGATTCGCGCGATTTCGCGCCTTTCTTCTAACAAGTCCAAGTCAAGGCGTCTCTCTACTTCATTGTCGATTGCGTTGACTGCCGTCAAGCGCGGAGAGGGTAGGCCAACTTCAGCCGGGATAACCGCCTCTGAGCCATAGACTAGGCTAAAAGGGGTTTCGTCGGTACTAGTCTTTGGCATGGTACGGTGAGCCCACAAGATGCTCGGGAGCTCATCCACCCAGCCTCTTCGCCTTGTACCCAGGCGGGCCTTTATCCCCTCGACAATACATTTGTTCACGCTTTCTACCTGTCTGTTGCCTTGAGGATGCGCAACGGATGTGAAAGTGTGTTCGATTTTCATCTCTTTCATCCAATTCTGGAGGTCTTCTGACGCAAAGTTAGTGCCATTATCGGTTACAATCTTGAGCGGGAGGCCAAATCTGCAGATGATGTGTTCCCAAATGAACTTGCGCACCATCATAGCTGTAGTTGACGCGAGAGCCTTGGCCTCCACCCATTTCGTGAAGTAATCGACGGCCACTATTATAAATTTGACGGCGCCAGGAGCCTCTGGGAAGGGTCCCACCATGTCGATTCCCCACTGCTGGAAAGGCCATGCAGTGGATATAGGGATAAGGTCGTTCTTGGGGCGCAGGGTTTTTGGAGAATGTCGCTGACAGGAGTCGCATTTGCGGATCTCCTTCAGGGCATCGACATGCATCCCTGGCCAGTAGTATCCAGCGTTCATGATCTTCGCGACAACCATGCATGGTCCTGAATGGATGCCGCAGATCCCTTCATGGATCTCCCTGATCAAGTAGTTCGCATCTTGGGGGTCCACACAGCGCAGTAGTGGTCCCAAGAAGGACTTTCGGTACAGAATACCGCCATTCATTTCGTAATGCAGGGCTTTGTTCTGAATCTTCCTCGCCTCTGCTCTGTTTTCAGGGAGTATCCCCTCTTGCAAATATTGGATTATAGGGGTCATCCAGGATGGTTGCCCCATCTCAATGACGTTTACTTGTCGCAGCAAGACTGATGGAATCTTGAGTACTTCTATTCTTACGTCTTTGGCAAGGTGTTGAAAAGAAGTCGAAGCAAGTTTGCTCAAGGCATCCGCTGGTTTGTTTTCAGAGCGATTGATGTGGACTACTTTGTGAGACTTGAATTGTTGAAGCAATTCTTTTGCCTGCTCTAGATATAGGGCCATGACTTCGCCATTTGCATCGTATATACGTTAACTTGGCTGGCTATCAGGAGTGAATCAACATGTGCTCGTAAATATTTAGCTCCCATTTTGATGGCGAGGCGTAAGCCTGCCAGAAATGCTTCGTACTCTGCCTCGTTGTTGGTGTTTTTAAAGTCCAACTTGATGGCATAAGTAAATTCGTGATTCTCAGGGCTCACCAGGCGCAATCCTGCTCCCGCGCCGTCCTCATTTGAGGCCCCATCATTATAAAGCATCCAAGTCTCATCTGTCACGTCTTTTTCAGGAGTCTCCACCAGCTCACATTATTTGATTTTGTCGACTGGTACTTCTGTGATGAAGTCAGCTAGGACCTGGCCCTTAATGGCTGGGCGCGACCTGTATAAGATATTATGGCCCCGCAGCTCGAGGGCCCATTTTGCTAACCGCCCGGATGTTTCTGGTTTTTGCAATATCGTACCGATGTGGAAGTTTGTAAGCACGGTGATCACATGCCCTGTAAAGTACCTGCGCAGTCTTCGGGAAGCATGTAGCAGCGCAAGAACCAATTTTTCCATCGTGGAATATCTTGTTTCTGGGTCAGTGAGTACCCTGCTGACATAATAAATTGGAGTTTGGACTCCGTTTCTCTCCACCAGTAATACCGACCCTACTGCCTTATCCGAAGAAGACAAGTACAGTATGAGTGGCTCTTTTTCGAACGGTGCAGTCAGGGTAGGGAGCTCAATCAGACACTCTTTCATTTGCTGAAAAGCTGTCTCTGCCTCGGGGGTCCATCTGAATTCTTGTTTCTTCACACAGTTGCGCAACGTGCTTATAAAGGGGTACGATTTTGCGGCGTGATTGGAAAGAAAACGATTAAGCGCGGCCAGGCGGCCGGCCAACCGTTGCATCTCTTTGATTGTTCGCGGCGATGACATTCGCTCTATGGCCTGAACCTTCTCTGTGTTTACTTTAAAACCGCCGTTTGTGACTATGAAGCCTAAAAACTTCCCTTCTTCCATGCCAAAAGAACACTTGGCTGGATTTAGCTTCATATTTACACTGCGCAATGAATTGAACGTTTTCTCGATGTCCTTCAACATTTGGTCCTCTTCGGGACTTTTAACCACTAGATCATCGATGTAAACTTCAATGTGCTTTCCGATGTCTCCCGCGAAGGTCTTGTCCATCAAGCGTTGGTATGTTGCGCCGGCATTTTTCAAGCCGAAAGGCATCTTTGTGTAACAAAAGATTCCAAGATCAGTTCTAAAAGCTGTCTTGTCTTCATCTTCGAGTTTCATCTGGACTTGATGATAACCCTTGTAGCAATCCAAAAAGCACTTCCATCTATATGGCGCGAGAGAGTCTATCTTTTTGTGGATCTCAGGCAAAGAATAGCAATCTTTTGGGCATGCCTTGTTGAGATCGGTATAGTCTACGCACATTCGCCATCCGCCGTTTGACTTTTCAACCATTACCGGGTTCGCAACCCAACTCTGATAACGTACCTCCCGCAAGATCCCAGCTTTGAGCAGCTCGCATACTTGTTCATTCATTGCTTTCGTTTTGTCTGCTCCTAAGTTGCGCCTTCTTTGGACCTTTGGTTCAACAGAGGGGTAAGTG
Organism: Helianthus annuus; assembly: GCF_002127325.2. Taxonomy (NCBI): domain Eukaryota; kingdom Viridiplantae; phylum Streptophyta; class Magnoliopsida; order Asterales; family Asteraceae; genus Helianthus; species Helianthus annuus. Next base: position 131,973,742 of record NC_035433.2, on the reverse strand, counting down.
TTTAAGCAATGTTCGGTTATGTTGCGCGGGACGCCAGTCATGTCTGCCGGGGTCCAGGCAAATATATCCATATTCCGAAACAACAATTGCTTTAAACGCGTTCGGATTTCTGACGAAATGGCGTGGCCAATTGTCACGGTTTGCTCTGGGTATTTGCGGTTTAAAACCCACTTTTCGGGCTTGGTTGTGGAAACCTTCGCCGCTTTCGCTGGGCGCACTTCTTCAGTTGACATCACTTCCTTCTTGGCATAGATGATTGCTACTCCCGTTTTGGTTGGGAACCCTTTCGCTCGCCTTGGGTCTCCCTCCCAATTAACACATCATGCCTTGATTTCACGGGCATCACCATGAAATTCACGCTTGTTGTTCTTGAATGTTTCCCGTCAGAAAGTGTGACGGGGAAACTGATCTAACCGAGTGGGAAAACCATCTCATTGCAAAATCCAGACAAGGGATAGTCGACTGGCTCGAGTCTCGCCTTGTCTTCTTCATCAAATTGGTTAAAACACTGCTCATAAATGATGTCAGCTATACTTCCTGGATCAATGAATATGTACTCCGTTTCATAATGGCCGATGATACCGGTAATGACGACGGGTCGTGTGGCGCGAGGACCGCCGCACACTACCAGGAAAATGACCTGTTGCTCTTGCCATGAAGGCTCACAGGGGCGCTTGCCTTTCTCTTTTGCGCTATATCTCGGTCCGTTGACCATGTGGGTCTCTAAGCGTCGGACTTTCTTGTGATTTCCTTCATCGTGGCGCTGGAGCTGGCGAGTTTCTTTGCGCACGTTCTTCACCAAGTGGCTTAGCTTACCACTTTTAAGCGCTCTCTCGATCTCTTGGCGCAAACTATAGCAGTCATCGGTCAAGTGCCCTGAGTCTTTATGAAAATCACAGTACAAGTTGGGGTCTTGCCCCTTCTTGAAATCGTGGTTCTCCGTCATCAATACCTCTTTTGGCGTTTTTGTGAGCGGAGTCCAGTGCTTGTCACGATTATCATCTTTGACTGCTTTCTTGTAGCCGATTCGGTCAATTGTTTCACGCGCGTCCTCCCTATAGCGCGGCCTTTCATCGTGGCCTCTTGATCTCCCAGAATCATTACCCTTGTATTTGTTGCGCTTGTTGTTGTCGCGCGTGTTGCCTCTGGAGAATCGATCTTCAGAGTAATAACTCTTGTTCCCAGCGAGTGATTCTTCGGTTTGCGCGACAATTTTTGCGGCTTCCATGAGTTTATCCCATTCTTTTGGCATTCCGTCTTTGCCTGTGATAGTTCTGATGAGACTATCACAGCGAATGGCTTTCTTGAAATGACAACGCATGAGTTGTTCGCTTACGCCGCCTATTTCCAGACATTCTTTGTTAAATCGAATGATAAAATCTTCCAGACCTTCGCCATCTCTTCGCCAGATGTCTTCTACTTCAGCAGTGTCGCGCTGGTAGCGTCGTTGTTGGCTGAAGTAGCTCAAAAACTGTGTCTTGAAATCTACCCATGATTTGATCTTCCCTGGTGGAAGACTGTCGAACCAGGCGCGAGCAGCCCCGGTAAGAGTTTGAATAAACAAGTGACACCACATAGGCATGTTCCAACCTCCCATGCAGCCTACACTTGTGAACGTTCTGACGTGATCATCGGGACCAGTCAATCCATTGAACTTCCCGACAGTCGGAGGTAACTTTTCTCGTGAGAGCGGCGCGAGTGCGATTTTCGGGATGAACTTGGAATGTTCCGCAGCTTCCGCTGGCCGGTATGCCAGGCGGAAGTCTCTTTCAGCTTCTTCTGTGTACCCGATGTGCTGTCTCGGCTTGAAGTACTCGTGGTTTTTCGGCAAGCGGTTAAAGACTGACGAACCTTCGTCATCCTCCCAAGTTGGATCATTCGGGTCTGTTTCTTCCCATTTGTTGTTCATGTTGCGCGGCGTGAGCCGGCTATGAACAGGACCTCTTTGAAGGTTTGACGGATAGTCGTAGTAGCTTTCCGTTTCTCCCCTTGTGTCGCGCGTGTCTTGCACGCTTAGATGCCTGGTAGGGGGTGGCCTGTTGATTCTGCCTTGGAGACTTGGCGGTGGGCGCAATCAGCGATTGGTACGCTGCATTGATAGTGGCGATATTTTTGGCATACCATGAGGCCGGAGTTTCGCCTTCTGGTAGCCCTAGCAACGCTGAAACATTCTGGGGCGGTGTTGGGTTCGAAGGTCCTTCTCCATTGTTTCCTGGGGTGACCGCCTGAGTGATGCGGGTGATGCTCCCGCGCGGGCCCCCAGTATTGGTTACTTCGACTTCACCAATTTCTTCGATTTGTTGGGCTTGGAAGTTTTGGATTCCTTCACCCAACGCCGCGTTAGGGTTGGCTCCGAAGTCGAACTCTGTAATGGTTCCTTGACCAGCCATGATCGAAGGAAGAAAAGATGTCAAAGGCTCAAATAAAAGAAGATGAAGATGGTTATAGAAAAAACCGGTGGGCGCCAATGAAGAAACACTGAACTAATTATGGGGACTAATCAGTTTGGTTTATGTTTCTACCATAGTGGTTAATCTTCTAATGAATATTTGAGCTCCGACTTGATGTTTTAATCCTGCAAAACAGAACACCGTTACTCGTTAAGAGGGGAATGTGGGGGTTTCCCTCTTAACCGGGCTCCGGCGTGAGAATAAGCGACTGCTTTGGGAGGATAATTAAGTGTTAAGAGTGAGAGTAGAGGGAATAGAGTGTTTAACCTGTGGAATGAGGTCTCTATTTATAGCCGGAGAGGTGTAAGAGGATATGGGCTGATGGTCCTTGGGCCGGAAATGGACAACATAACGGATATGCTCTGTCTCACTAGTGTCGACCGTTTAGTGGCTTCTAGAAGTTCTTCGGTGCTGGCGCACCTTGATTGGAGCCACGTGTCATTGTTGTCGGCCCTGCTGCTCTTCTGCCATCAGCAGACAAGTGGAGATCGTGGGACAGATGTCTCCGTCCCCTGATTGGTGCCACGTAGGCGTCCTTACGTACTTCTCGTCAGACGATCGTGGCGCACGATTGACCAGAGCCTGCTGGACGCTCATTGGCTCTTTTCACTGCCACTTGTACCTTGTGTACCACTGGAGGCAGCCTTGCGCTGCCTTCCTATGTGGTTCTTGCTGAGCATCTAACTAACCCGCGCGGGTTAGTATGCCCATGTGTTCCTTTATTTATGCTAAGTACTGATATCACCATCTAAGAAACCTGCTTAACCTCTCCCCCCTGTCATGTATTGGCTCTCTCTCTCTTTCCGCTGATAGAGCGAGCTTCTTGTGGTCGGACCTCGCGCGACATAGAGCAGAAAGTGGTGTAGCTCGCGCGAGGCTCTTGGTAGGAAGTTTATTAAGATAAGGAGTATGGTCCCACGCGCAACCTTGATGGAGGTTTGCGCGGCTTTTGGGACCATACCCCTTCAATATCATACACATATAAACATAAAATTAAAAAAATTAAAATATATGAACCACATAAAAATAAAAATAAATAATTTAAGTTTACTGTTTTTATTAATAAAATAATTTAGTGTTCTATAATACGAGTTAGCCAAAATATATAAACACATAATGTGTGTTTCATATTTTGTGGGATTCCTTTTTTACCAAATCGTTTTGGTGGACGATTCTTGCTTGGGTCAAAATCCCATTCCCGAATCAACTCATCTCGATAAATCAGCTCCATGACTTAGCCAAATACTTGAAGGGATCAAAGAAATGGAAGAAGACTATAGGGGCTACGCTAGTAGCCTACGAGCAACTATGTGGGAGATTCGGAAAGCTTGAAATGAGAAGACTTTCAACAATCAACACATCCATTTCAATCGAAAGGCGAAACCTATAAAAGAGAACTCTTTCCTTTGGTTAGGAGTAGATCTTTGTATTATAACTTGAATCAGGATAGATGATACGACTTTAATATTCACAATGTAATCTTGTGATTGACGGTTTCTAATTTCTTGCCATACTGTTTTTTCTATATATTTATATAAAAGTTTCGCCAATCGAAAAAAATATGTAACATGAGTTGAGATCCTGTACAAACAGTGCTAACTGTAAGAACCGTAAGAACAGATCTGAAGAATTGATAGGTTAAATCAAGGGTTGGGGTTGATTATAAATAAAACTCTTATAATTAAAAATTAGTACTAACAAGTTAGGGGTAATTTCGTAAAATTGCTAGTCATTTGACCATTTTCAATTAAATACAAATTCCACCAAGGTTTTTTAAACTAAAATAACTTTTATATACTTCATTATTATTTTTTTTAAAATCTAATACTAATAAAAGAATACTTATAATGCCACATGGCATTTTCTCATCTAATATCCTTCTAATTAATGCCACATGGCATTTTCATATTTAATTCATTAATAATAAATATATATAATAATTAATATTTAATCCAAATGTATGATAATTCATTAATAATATATAATAATTAATATCTATTTCTAATTTATGATTAAAAAATATACCTAAATGATCTATAGTTTTTAAAACTAAGATTTTAGTAATTCTTAAAATAAAACAGTTTAAATTATAAAAAAAAAAACAAAAATTATTATCCTTATTTGAGATTATCTATAAAATCAATATATGAGTTTTTATAACATATAAATAAAAGCTAAAAAAGAGCAACTAATCAGAGAACTATCTCGCAATAAGACTAAAATTTTATTGAACTCGGATTTAAAATGATAGACGAAGAGAACTTAAGGTTTTGAAGTTTTATAGATGAGATAATATTAAGATTTGTAGCTACATTGATTTATGATGTGTTTTCAGTTTAATAGAGCTAAGAAATATATCCATTTCATTTTATACCCATTTGTGACATAGTCAATTACCTTTAATAATGAAAATATTTTATTAATCATATATAAACCTTTAACTTATTTCATAACTTTACAAATACTATTTATTAATTAAATTCGCATAACAATTATTAGTAAGAATAACAAATCTAATTTATGTCATATCAATAAAATAGGTTTTTAGCCGAGAAAGAGAAAAAAACCAACTTAAATAATGAATTTTGTAAACAGAATTGAGGTCTTAGAGATTTAGTTTAAATAAAAGTTATATTTAAAAGATAAAGAATGCTAAAAGTTATTATTATTTATACATTGTTATATGTGACGTAATACATAATTTCATTCATATTAATAATATATAAATTTGTTTATTACATGTTTTTCAGTATTCAAGCTTTGTAATACACACCTATGATGGTACTTTCAGTATTACTAATTAAGATGGGCCAGTTGTTTTTGTGATAAATTCAAGTTAGTTGTGGAACCATTATATTGTAATATAAATTCGTTTATATAAAGTTTCGTTACTATTTAACATAGGTCGTTAGTAATATAGAGTTTTTTAAAGATTATATAACCATGTCATTTATATTGTAAAAACTCGTGTAATACGCGGGTCTATAAACTAGTATACCATAAAATCAAGTATTTTTTTATCTTTAATATGAGTACCATATTGCTATACCTTTTTTATATTTATAAAAGTGACTTTTAAAAAAGTTACCAAAAGTTGTTTTATAATTGCGCTGATAATGTGCTGATTATGTGTTAATTACATATAATACAAACAAAGACCAAAACTAGAGATAATCGGCACATCTAATGTGCTGATAATGGAGAACGATTGAGGATGTCGTGCTAATGTCATTTATGTTGATAATGGAGAACGATTGAGGACGATGTGCTGATAATGGAGAACGATTAAGAATGTTATGCTAATTATATAGTGTTGTGCTGATTGTATTTTTTGTGGTGGTTCCTACATGTTGGTTCGATCATGAAGAGTTACTAGATCATGGATATGTTAAAAAATTCAAACTTTGATTTGAATTAAACTTGTATGGATTTAGAGATTTTTAATAATTATTTTAATTAGTTATAAATAAATATGGTTAAAAGGTCTAAATTAAACTAATTTTTTTATTGGAGGACACTTGTCAATTATGTGTTGGTTCTTACGATTAACGTAACTGTTTTATATAACATCTTTAATCTTTAATATTTTAAAAGAGAAAGAAAGAAAGGGTACAAAAAAGAAAACAAAAAAAAAACACACCTTTTCTCCTCAAATTCCCAACCCCACTCTATCTTTCACACACACAGAAGCCAAGAGATAACCGTCGGCAGAGGAGAATTGAACTTAACCAAATCGCTCGCCGGATAAATATTCTTACTCCCATTGGTCGCCGGAGAAGTTAATCATCGGCGTCAGAAGAATGACATCAACGAGGCTGCTATTGCTGCCTCTCCTCACCTCTTCCTCCATTGCTGCTGCTTCACGCCTCTTTTCTTCTTCTTCTTTCACTTCTGCTTCACAATTTCCCTTCACTAGGAAGCCGGTAAAACCTTAATTCTGATTCCTGTTTGATATACTTTTGAATTGATTGTGCTTGTTGATATAACAATTGATTTGTGCACGGTGGACATGTATTGCATTTTTTAATTTAATTTGTGTGATGTGAGAATTGTTTACAATTGATTTGTAAATGTTTGTTAAGTTTTAATTTGTTTGATTTCATACAATTGTGTTTTATAGATTTGTAGGGAGTTAGGGGGTGCCTTTAACTATTCTTAACCTTGTATGAGATGAAAATCTTGCTACTTAGTTAGTCTGCGTGAATCTTCGTTTTTACGTTACGATTGTTACTTTGCGTTCTCCATGCTTGCAGACATGCCCCTTTTTGTTGTTCATGATAACATTGTAATCAGTAATGACTACTTGAACTTGATCCTTAGTCGCATCCATAGTTGTTAATGGCGAATAGCGACAGATAGCGATAAGATACCTATATGAATATATGATACATAGCGAATAGCGATAAATAGGGAGCATTATTTTATAAATAGCGATACACTAGAATTTAAAAAAAAAAAAATTATATGTATATTATATATCCAAATACCCTGGTATATATGCTATTTTACATGTATATTTAACAAAAACCTAAAATCCAGCTATTTTATAGCTATATTTAATCGCTATTATATTTTAAAAAATTAAAAAAATAACTGAAATCCTGCTATTTATGGCTACATACCCTGTAGCGACCTTTGACCTATACGCTACGCTATTCGCTATAGCGACCATAGCGACCGCTACTAACAACTATGGTCGCATCTCCTCACGAAGTCATAATACATTATATGGTTATGAATGTTACACCTTAGGCAGTCTCTATGTCTTGAACCGGTGTTTATAGAGTTGAGAATTAGAATATAAAAACAGAAGACTGGAACTTATAAGACTATTACATGCATACCAACCATTAAATTTTTCGTCACTTTGTTTCAAATGATTACAATATTTCCATACATCATTTATTAATAGGAAGTCTTTTGTAATTCTAAAATTCACGTAAAATTGAATCAAATGATAACTTGCACACAAGGTGACCAAGTAAAGACAACTTGTAGTCTTGTACACAAGGTGACCAAGAAAAGACAATTCGTACACAAGGTGACGATGAAAGACAACATATACACAAGGCCGTCTTCAATGTATGTATACACCAAAGCACCGATACATCATATTGATGCTTTGTTGTAAAGCTCTATCTCCAACCAAGACACAAAATTTGGTGTAAAACTATTAATTGGTCAGTCTACGACTTTACATCAAATTTGGTGCTGAACCATTCACCACACCGATGTTCTGAAAGTTTTATTTTTACCCTTTTGAATTATGTCTTTTTTATTTTATGCCATTCTTAATATTGATTAATTTATATAGTTGATATATACTCGGTATAGGTGATATAAATTTTATTACAATATATTTTATTTAAACAATCTCATGAGATCTTTATATGGTCCAAAATTTGACATGAAGTTTATCTTTTTTAATTGTGCATTTGTAAATATTATACTAAGTTATACAATTACTTACTTTGTTAAAGAATTAAGTAGATATAAAACAAAATGCATCTGAATACAGTTAATATTTTTACTAATAATTAGTCTAATTTGGTAACCGTCGTTAATTTAATTTGTTAATAAAATAATTTATTAAAAAAGTTATGTACTTAGTTTTATAGGGAAAAGATCAACTTGAGCTTGATGATTGTTTCTTTGAATGCTCAGTTGATAATTTACTACCAGGGCCCTCTGTTTTTATAGTGGCTTTTTGGCAAAAGACATCAAGGCATCGTTTGTTTACGGATCGAAGACGGGAATGAAGTGAATTTGTTCGGGGGTTCCGATGATGAATTTGGCGCTCAAGTTCCAACCCAGGCCCAAACTGTTACAGAAGGCTCGGGTGCAGTTCTTGTCTCGGAATATAAGCCTTCCCCTGATGTCGATTACCTACAGGTATGTGTCATATCTTCTTGTCACTCATTTAATATATATTTATTATCAACTTCCAACTCACCCGTAATATTATTATTCATTTTTTTTTACTTTGAATCCTTTTAGTTTTCAAACCCTATAGTTTTTACTTTCAACCCCTTTAGTTTTCATCTTTAAGTATTCAACCACTTTAGTTTGCATTTTTCATTTTTAACCCCAACACTTTTCCACTTTCAGCTTTGATCCCCTATACCTTTTATCCTTTATAAATTTGTCGTTTTACGTTTCACGTTTCGGTCTAATAAATTTTGCGAGTTACTAGCTGCAACGCGCTTGTGTAGTTCAACGTTTTTACGTCTTTTTTGCGGTTTAACGGCCCCGTCGCAACTCGCGGATCCTAAGCCGATTTACTTATTGTTTTCTATGTTTTACGTTTCCATGTAAATTTTGCAAGTTAACACGCCACAACGCGAGTGTATAGTTCAACGTTTCTACGTTTACTTTTTGTTCAGTTTAATGTTCCCGCCGCAAAGCGTGGCTCCTAAATACTAGTTTGTTTTTATTAACGGTTGATGTGTAATATAGTATTTCAATAATAATTTATATTTTTTTGGAATAAATTGATTTTGGAGGTTTTATACTTTTATGCATGAAAAATAATTATGCTCATCATATTATTTACTTCTCAGGAGTTACTAGCAATTCAGCAACAAGGGCCACGAAATATTGGCTTTTTTGGGACACGGAATATGGGCTTTATGCATCAAGAGCTCATTGAGATCCTCAGTTATGCTATGGTCATAACGGTATATTCATGTGGATCTTCACTTACTTAGTTACTTTATTGTTATACTTTTTGTCGGGGCTGAGTAAACGGGTCAAACCGAGTATTTTTCTTACTGTTTTTTTGAAACTGGTATGGTTCGGGTTGTCCCACAAACATTGTTTGTCGGTGTTTTACTAATTTTTAAGAGGAATGCATACGTATGGTGATAAAAACAGTATCATTACAAAATTCATATAAATTTTAGAGTAAAATGCCATTCGTCCTTGGTCAGTTTTGCGACTTTCGTCCAAAAGTTTATTTTTCCGCATCTGTGTCTAAAAGGTTTGAAATCTTGCCATTTTCATCTGGCTCGTTAACTACATCTTTTTTCTCAGTTAAGTCAGGCGTATTTTCGTCTTTTTTATTTATTAAGGATATTTTGAATACTTATACATTATGCTAAATGCTTGTACATAAAGTGAAAAAGATTGAATTGCCCTTTAAGTTCACAAAAAGAGGAAAATACCCGACCTAAAGGAGAAAAATGGACGGAGTTAACGAGCCGGGTGAAAATGGCACGATTTCAAACCTTTTGGACCCAGATGCGGAAAAATAAACCTTTGGACGAAAGTCGCAAAACTGAGCAAACCTCAGGGACGAAATGGCATTTTACTCAATATTGTAAGAAAATAAATTTAGCCTTTAGGAGGTTTTGTTGACTTGAACAAGACATTTGTTCTTTGTTGCAGCAAAATCACATATTTACATCAGGAGCTTCGGGCACTAATGCTGCTGTAATTAGAGGTGCACTAAGAGCTGAGAGGCCAGAACTGCTTACCGTTATATTGCCGCAAAGTTTGGAAAAACAACCTCCTGAGAGCCAAGAGTTACTTTCAAAAGTAAAACTATAGTTTTTTTTTTTTTTTTTTTTTTTTTTTTTTTTTTTTTAACATGGTTCTTGATAAAAGTATTTAAAGGCTGAAAGATTTCTCTCTGTTGAACATGCAGGTAAAAAATGTGATTGAAAAACCGTACAATGATCATCTCCCATTGATTGAAGCCAGCAGGTTTTTTAAATCTTTAAATTTAAGCGCCTACCTGGTTTAATTCAATCGTTAAGGATCGTGGCATTTCTGGTTTAATATGCATTATGATGAAATTGCAGGCTGTGTAACATGGATATCATATCTCAAGTGCAGCAAGTCATCTGCTTCGCGTTTCATGACAGCCGATTGCTAATGGAAACATGCCAAGAAGCAAAGAACCTTAGGAAAATTGTAACTCTCTTTTACCTAGATTGATTAATTCATTGATTGTGTACACATCTAATGGAGCACACCACTACTCATTTCTGCTCATGTTTCGTTGCAATCGTTATAGTCCTATGCAATTTGATCGCGTTGTTATTGTTATTGTTTTTTAGACAAAGTCATCATCATCATCATACTCAGTTAATCCCACCAATAGCAAAGCAAAGGTAGGGTCTGAGGAGGGTAAGATGTAGACAGCCTTTCCTCTACCCCGTAGGAATAGAGAGGCTGCTTCCAGTGAGACCCCCGGCTCGATAGTAGTTTTGCATCAAGCCTTGGACATAAGGCACATAACACTCAGCACTCGGGACAAAGACCGATTAGTTAATGTACCCTTTTGTCTCTCAGCTATCAACGCCACCACATGATGCAAAATTAACCCTCCACAGCTTTTAACGTTATTTTCACGAAGTTAGTAAAATAACGTTAAAATTCGTGCACTTTCACTTTTGTCCTCCGATGGCCCGCACATATATACATTATATGCGCATACCGCAAGCGGGGCGTAGTTTTTTAGACAAAGTAAACAACTTTAAAGGTGTAGGGATACAGTTATGTGCAATATGTATATTTAATTATTTTCTTTCTATACACACTTGTGCAATTTCACTCAGCATGCATATGTATTGGATACACTTGGGGTTGTTCAAAAAGCTTGCGGCTCACTCGAAAGTTGCTCGAAAAAAGCTCAAAAAAGCTTGGCTTGAAATCAACTTGGTTTTAAATGAGCCGCGCCCAAGCCAAGGTAGGTTCAGTTCGTGGCCCGCTTGTTAGTTGTCTCGTTTAAATTAAACCCCAAATTTTTATCTATATGTATGTATGTGTGTGCGCGTGTGTGTGTATATATATAATTATAACCTAAAACTCTAATATATTTTTAAGCAATGGTGTTTAATTAGTAATACGATTATTTTTTTTATCGGAAGACTAGATTAGTAAGCTATAATTTTAATTAGTAATACTGATTTAAAAAAAATATAGATTTAGGTAACCTTTCTTTCTTCTTTTCGTTTTTATAGTTTACCTAAAATTACTGTTCGATGAGCCACAAACTGGCTTGAGTTTTGACAAGTTGAGCCTCAGCCCACAATTTCAGCATGATAAGAAACACGAGCCGCCAGCTAGGCTCGATTTTTAAACGAGCCCAGCCCGACCCCACCCTCATTCGGTTCGGCTCAACTCGGTTACAAGCCTAGATATACTAAGAGTATGTATATTTCATTTTTTTTTTGCTTTTTTCCCATTGAATATATCATATATTTTTTCTTAAAATAACAAAATATAACCCATAAAAAAATATAAAAAATCATGTTTACAAATAACCGAATATTCCGGCCACCAATTTCATTGAATCTTTGCATGGCATTGAGAGAGCCTTGTCCATAGATGCAGCCACATTCTTCGTCTTCATCCTCTGACCCTTTCACCCTCATTCATTTCCTGTTTCAATCACCAATCATCATCACCACCATTCATTTCAATCAATGACTTAAATCCATTCACCACCATGAGCCAGAAGCTAGATGACGCCGACTCCGACGCCTTGTCTGCTCTGGCCACCGCTCCACCACCCTCCACCGCCACCAACCGCAAGTCCCATTCCCAACAACTCCGCACCAACACCGGCACCAATTTCAAACGCCACCCTAAACACCACCACCGCAAACACAGCCTCGACGAGGCCACCATGACCGGGTTTAACGATTACTCTGACGACGACGACGATAATAACTTCTGCCCGTACGCCACCTCAGACGACCCGCAAAACCAACAATCCTGTTACATTAATAGTAATAATAATGACAATGACAATAGTTGTAATGATAATAATAATTCATCGCCTTGTGACGAGCAGCAAATGCCGGAATTCTCTGGCACAGGCGGTGGGACGGGCTTTTTCAAAGCCCCATCCCGGTCTGCTGTGCACCCAGGCCGGCCCACAGCAATTGAGTTGAGACCTCACCCGTTGAGGGAGACTCAAGTGGGGAGGTTCATCCGTACAATTGCGTGTACGGAGACTCAGCTATGGGCCGGTCAGGAGTCCGGGGTAAGGTTTTGGAACTTTTCGGATGCGTTCGAGCCCGGGTTGGGGATTGGGGGCCGGGCTCGGCGTGGGGATGAAGATGCGGCGCCTTTTTATGAGTCTGTGAATACGTCGCCCACCATGTGTTTGATGATAGATTGTGGGAGTAAGTTGGTTTGGAGTGGGCATAAAGATGGGAAAGTTAGGTCTTGGAAGATGGATCAGCAGCCTAAAGATGATGTTTGTTTTAAAGAAGGGCTTTCGTTTCAGGCATATCAACGCGGCCCGGTTCTTTCCATGGTGACTTCTTCTTATGGTAACTTAGTTTTTCAATCACTTGTAGTTAAGCCTGTCAAATTGGGCATGTCGGGTGGGTCAGAACGGGTTCTCAGCAAAACGGGTTTTGGTAATAAAAAAAAAAAAAAAAAGGGGGCCGTTTTAAAATGTGTCAATTTGGTTTGGGTCAAATGGGTTCCGGCAAAAATGAAGTCAGGTTGAAATGAGTCGTTTTAGAAAAAAAGTACCAAAACAGGTTCACCGGACATATTGTTCATGGTGGTTGGCCTGATGGCAGTGGGAATGTTGGTAGGGGTGGTGGCGACGGGGATGATGGAGTGGCGGCGTCGTGGCGGTGCCAGCGACAAGGAGTTGTTGACTAATCAAAGTTCAACCTGTTTGTTTGGATTCTGCAGGTGACATATGGACAGGGTCTGAGAATGGAGTGATAAAGGTTTGGCCATGGGAATCAGTTGAGAAATCGCTCGCTTTATCGCCTGAAGAACGTCACATGGCTGCTTTGCTAGTTGAACGGTCGAGTATCGATCTCAAAAGCCAAGCCACTGTTAATGGTGTCTGTAGCATATCTTCTTCGGATGTCAAGTATTTGTTGTCGGACAAAGTCAAGTCCAAAATTTGGGCTGCGGGTTCTCTCAGTTTCTCATTATGGTATAATTTTCTCTTTATTATGTCGGCATGACATATACAGGTTATCTAAATATTAACAGCTGATTATTACAACGACAGGGATGCTCGTACGAGGGAACTTCTGAAAGTTTACAATGTAGATGGACAAATCGAGAATCGGGTTGATGCAGCGTCAGAGAAAGATCAAAAAGATCAACCTCCAGAAGAGGAAGCTAGTGTAAAAGGCGGTTCAAAATCGAAAAAAGAAAAACAACAAGGAGGTGGTTTTTTACAAAGATCAAAGTATGCAATAATGGGAGCTGCAGATGCAGTTAGGCGAGTTGCAACCAAGGGTACGAACGCATTTGCAGCAGAAGACGCTAAAAAAACCGAAGCTCTTTTGCTTGCTTATGATGGAACGATCTGGACCGGATGTTCAAACGGTGTATTGGTCCAATGGGATGGTAACGGAAACCGTTTGCGTGATTTTCATCACCACCATTGTGCAGTTCTTTGTTTTTGTACTTACGGGCCACGGATATGGGTCGGGTATGTGAGTGGTATGGTCCAAGTGATTGATCTTGAGGGAAATTTGATTACGGGTTGGATTGCTCATAATGGGCCCGTTATAAAAATGGTAGTTGGGAACGGATCGATTTTTAGTTTAGCTACACATGGTGGTATACGTGGGTGGTACATTTCATCTCCCGGGCCTCTTGATAATATTTTAAGACCAGAATTAGCCAAAAGAGAACCTATGTATAATACGCTTGAAACGGTTAAGATTATGGTTGGTACATGGAATGTCGGTGAAGGAAAACCGTGCCACGAAGCACTCGTTTCGTGGGTAGGATCACAAGCTTCCGATGTCGATATTATGGTCGTTGGCTTGCAAGAAGTGGAAATGGGGACCGGATTTCTTGCAATGTCTGCTGCTAAAGAAACTGTAAGATGTTTTGAAACCTCTTAATTATAGAAATACGTTTTGCGTTTTGCACTCATTGGTTTGATGTCGAGTGCAGATAGGTGTTGAAGGGAGTTCTAACGGACAATGGTGGCAAGATGCTATCGGGAAAGCTATGGGTGAAGGATCTAGTTTCGAACGTGTAGGATCGAGGCAGCTCGCAGGCCTGCTCATAGCCATTTGGTATTACTTCCACCGACACAGATTTATGCGAAAATCAAACTACTTTGAGACCAACTTTGCATCTTTGCATTATTGTAACATGTCTTTTTTAGGGTAAGAAAGAGTCTTAGAACACACGTTGGCGATCTTGATGTTGCGGCAGTTGCTTGTGGCTTGGGTCGTACTATTGGTAATAAGGTATGCACGTTTGTTCGCACATAAACGTCTTATATATTCATCAGAGGTGATAATATTGATCATTTGCTTATTATCTTTTCTTACAGGGGGGTGTAGGGTTGAGATTGAGAGTTTACGACAGAATAATGTGCTTTGTAAACTGTCACCTGGCTGCACACCTAGAAGCAGTGAACCGCAGGAACGCAGACTTTGATCACATATACAAAAACATCACGTTCGGTCGATCAATCAACAATGCATCTGGTATGGCGCGATACCTGTTTTTGTGTTGCTCTCTTGCCTTCTCCACATATTTATTTTGGGTGCTTTATTATTATTCCTATGGCTTGCTATGGTTTCTCCTCGTTCTTACAGCTAGTGTCTCGTCTACTGCCCAAATGCTTCGCCCTGCTACTGTAAGCATATATATATGTATTATATCTATAAAAAGTATGTGTATATTGTTTTGACATTGTTTTGTATATGAACAAACAGTCTGTGGCTATCAATCCTGATGAGGGGAAGCCGGATCTAGCGGAAGCTGACATGGTTATCTTTTGTGGAGACTTCAATTACCGTCTTTTTGGAATAACGTATGATGAAGCACGTGACTTTGTTTCGCAAAGGAGTTTTGATTGGCTGAGAGAAAAGGATCAGCTTCGAGCCGAAATGAAAGCTGGCAAAGTTTTTCAAGGAATGAGAGAAGCGCTTATCAGATTTCCGCCAACTTACAAGTTTGAGCGAGGGAAACCTGGTTTAGGAGGTAAGATTGATGAAGTTTGGAGGTCGGAAAATGGTTGGCGGGTGGGTCTGGTAATGGGTCAAAAGCATTCGGATTGTCTTCGATAACTTTTGTACAAAAAATTGAACTTTTAACAAACATGTAGTGTCAAATATGATTACAAAAACTTAACCGGTCTTCATTTTAGCAATTTTTTCGATTCAAGACATTAAAGTAAAACACAGCCCAAATCAACCCATTTATAAGTAAACTTGTCACATTGCCACTAGGGGTGTGCAAAAAACCGAAATGACCGACCCATAACCAAATTAACCGACAATAGTGAACCAAATCAAAAACCAGTGGGTCGGTTAGTTGTGTTTCTAAAAACCGAAAGTAGCGGGTCGTTTATAATTATCAATGTTCCCATACCCGTCATAACCCAATCAAACCGACATGTAGTAAAATCGTTGTCGGATTTCGGATTTTGGACTTTTCACTATTTTTTCAATATTTGATGTTTTTGTTTGAATGTTTTTAGAATTTATGGGTTATATCATATCGTTTTGTTTGAATGTTCGCCTGTTCGGTAATAATATTATAAAATTATATGTATTTTTAATACTATGTAATTTACTAATTTATAGAAATGTGTAATAACAATTTATTGGTCAAAAAAAAAATTGAGCTATTTTTAGCTAGACCTAAATTCACAGTTAACCAACTCATAACAGACCGCAATAACCTTCAAAACCGCTTAACTGAAACCCCCGTAACTGATCGGTTATGACTATGATTATCCATTAACCGACATTGTGGTTATGGTTTTGAGCCAAAACCGACCCAAACACCTATGAATAATGTATGAAAAATCGCACAATCTTTTCTTTTTCTTTGTTTTCAGGATACGATTCAGGAGAGAAAAAACGTATACCTGCATGGTGCGATAGAATATTATACCGAGACAATCGCTCATCACCAACGTCAGAATGCAGTTTAGCATGCCCTGTTGTTGCTTCAGTTTGGCAGTAGGTCTCTTTAAGAAACTTTTTTTCTTTTTACATCTATTTTTATTGATTTATTTCTTTTTTTTTTTTTTTTTTTTTTTTTTCTGTGATGACATTTACAGGTATGAAGCTTGTATGGATGTAGTAGAAAGTGATCACAAACCGGTTCGCTGCAAATTTAAAGTCCAGATTTCCCATGTGGATAGATCAGTGAGACGACAAGAATTCGGGAAAATATTCATGTCAAACGAGAAAATAAGATCTATACGCGAAGAGTTACGTTGTGTTCCAGATACTTCACTTAGTACAAACAAAATAGTCCTTCAGAATCAAGAAACACGTTCGCTAACGATCACAAATAGAAGTAATAAAGACGATGCAATTTTTCACATTTTATGCGAAGGTCTTTCGGCTGTTAAAGATGGTGAAGAACCAGAGTATCGAAACAGAGGCTCGTTCGGATTTCCTAGGTGGCTTGAGGTAAACTATGAAACTACTCGCGTTTTCTTGTTTTTCAGGCCGTTTTCAAGAATCGACAATTGACACTACAGGTGCCAAAAATGGCATGTCAGTTGGGTTGGGTAGCAAATCAAATATTCGGGTCAAAACGGGTCGCCTACATAAACACAAAACAGAGTAAAGTACACAGATGGTCCTGTGGTTAACCAGAATTTTGGATTTAGTCTCAGTTTTTTCTGTGATTTGCACTTTGTAACACATTTAACCCCAATTTCTGCCAAAAATACATGGTCCCCGTGGTATGCACTTTGTAACGCATTTAGTCACTAAACGTTGGGAACTAAATGCATTAAGAAGTGCAAACCATAGGGACCATCTGTGTACTTTTTTACAAAAGTTAGGGACTAAATACGTTACAAACTGCAAACAACAGGGACTATCGTGTACTTTTGGAAAGCTAGGGACTAAATCGAGACGGATCTTGACCCCTTGCATTTTCATCTACTTTTCTCTATAAACATTTTACCGGTTTGACCCGTGTTGCCAAACAATTACAACCCGAATTGACCCGTGATCATATAATTTGTTTAAAATTGTGATGTAGGTGGCTCCTGCTGTAGGCATAATAAAACCAGGAAACACAGCAGAAATCTCGATACACCATGACGACACACACGCCTCAGAAGAGGACGGGGGCCCACAATACTGGCATTCTGAAGACACACGTGACAAGTTAGTTATCTTATCAGTAGCAATTAGAGGCAGCAAATCAACCGAAACAAGAAGTCACCAATGTCATGTACGTCACTGCTATTCTCCCAAGAACACGGTGCAACACGAACCGTCAACAAAAGGAGGTCAGAGTTCTAAAAAACATCAAAGTTCTCATCAACGGTCTTCGGCTAAACATAATGACAAGCTTGATGATCATCATCGTAGTAGACATGAACATTGAGTAAGTAAAACTAGACAGCTTAAATTTGTAACTTTTTAACAGGTTGATTTGTATTTTATTGTTGAATTTTGTGAATTAGATAGCTTAAATTGTATTTTTTTGTTGAATTAACTAATATATTGTTATGTAGAAAACAATGAACAGAACTTTTCCTGCAATGAAATTGTGTACTATAGATTATATATATACAAACATAGACGTTCGTATAACTAGAATTTATTACAGAAAAAGTTGAATAAACTCACATGAAGGACAACCGGTAGTAGTCATCCGACTTTCTTGTCTGTGTTGACCTCTCGGTTTCTTTTAGACCCGTCGATAACCATAATTCCAGAAATACCCATGAACCCGATTTCTTTTAGACAGCATACATTCTCTTGTATTTCTCACTGTAAATCTCAGGATCCGATGCCATCGACATTGAATACGAATGCGAATTCGTTTCGGCTCGTCTTATGTTCCTCATTTTAGTTTCCTCCAGCCGATGCCTCACGACACAATAACACATTGACCCGATCGTGGTCAACATAACCGTGGCACCAATCACAGTAGCGTAAATGGCAAGCCACCTCTCGTGGGACCCAACAACCACATAAGTCAACGAAATAAACGCGATCGAGATAAAAAGACATGCCAACCACATAAGCTTGTTAATCACAAACATAAGCTGTCTCTTCGCCTTCTCTTCAATCACCACAATAGATGTTTGAACCACCACAACCGCCAATGAGATGAAGAGTGCTAAACTGTCGAACAAAAAGAACATAATAAACGCAGCGTTTGTAGCTATATTCGCTTGCCCGAGGGTAAACCCGTCTTTTTTCTCCTCAACGTATTGGCCCGGGATAGTGAAAATGGCTGCAAAAGCAACTGTGGCTATAAGAACCGCAACAACAGTGGCGGAATTTATCGCGTTGTTAAGCCCGCTGATGTGGAGCTTTTTCACCTTCTTTGCGATCTTGCGAACACGAAATCCTGTATTACGGGTCTGTCGGATTTGGGATTGAACGTCGTGTTTTATGTCGCTGACTGTTTGCTTGAGTTGCTTGGCGGCACTAGGCGGTTTACCATAGTCCTTAGAGTGAGCCGCTCCCGCTTCTTTTAAGATATTAATCAATTCTGTTATTTTCACGTTTTCTGCAATGTCGAGAGGTGTCTCTCCAGCCTTGTTGACTGCGTTGACGTTGAGGTCCTCAAATGATACCAAGCATTTCACAATCTGTCAATTACAAGAAGTCGATTAAAATGGTTATAATTCATTACAAGTTATATCATACATCACCTGTATAAGACACGATTAGACCTGTTTACTGAAAAGTACACTATGTGATTTTTTGCTTTTTTAAAAATCATTAGAAGGCTAGGATCCATCATTTCTTTTTCTTGGTACATAAGACATACAACTGTGTATAGACCTGAGATATAAAGTAGTTAAAGGAGCTGTATACATGTTTAATACTTGTGTTATTCGCATCGTCAGAGACCTGTTAAACACGATAAGACACGATTTGCCAGCCCTGTGCCCGACGTCTATTATTAATGCAATACAACCTCAAAATTGTTTTATTCAAAGATTTAGACTACTATTGCAATAATATTGACTATTGAGTTTATAACCATATGTAATCCATTCATTATTTGAAAAAAATCTAAAAATCGACAAAAAGTGTCAGCAGGTCAACCCAACCCGACCCGATCCGACCCAACTAGTTTCGACGTGCACTAAAAGATGACCAGTTTTGAACTACAATGAGCGGATAAGCAAGCATAGAGGGTGAAGGAAAAACCTTAGTACGGCCTTTTTTAGTTGCAATATGGAGGGCTGTATTCCCCTTGTTATCTTCCAAACTCAAAACAGTTGGATCAGGTTTAATCAATTCAACCACCATATCCATATTTTGGCCCTTAACTGCCATATGAAGAGCGGTTTGACCTTTCTTATCATTCCTAAAACCGATACTTGGATCCTTATTCAACACCGATTTCGCCACTTCCAAATGACCCATTCTTGCAGCAGTATGCAGCACGGTTTTACCGTTGTTTCTTGCTATTTTCGCAAGATTTGAATCGGCATCAAGAAGCAGGTTGACCACGTCTACGTGTCCTTGAGCTGCAGCCGTGTGTAAAGCGGTTGAATTTGAAGAATCCGTCGTCATAACGAGATTCGGAAACGAATTCAAAAGTTCCCTCAAAACTTCTGCAAGATATAGACAATTATACTCAGTTGAAGACAGTTATGCATGATGTAAGTAAACTTAATAATATTAGTTACAAGTTACAACCTCCCCCTAATTCTAGTTTTCTGGTTCATTACACATTTAATGCAAATACCCTTTTGATCCCTACATCATTAACTCCTTAAATAATCAAAATATGCCAACTATTCATGCATATATTACACCTAGGGGTGCAAACGAGCCGAGCCCGAGCTCGACCAGGCTCGAGCTTGATTAACTTATGAGAGCACGAGCTCGGCTTGGTTTGAGCTTTGTTTTCAAAGCTCAAGCTCGACTCGGGCTCGGCTCGTTTGTTATCTATTAATTAATATATTAAATAAAAATAATATCAATAATAGACTCGTTTAGGCTTGCGCCCTCAATAAGTAAAGCTTGGGCTCATTTACTAAACAAGCTTATTTTTGGGTTCGACTCGGCTCGTAGAGAAGTTTAAATAAGCGTAACTAGGCTCGTCTACTAGACAACTTTAAATAAGGGGTAAATGTGATTAAATATTAATAAAAAACTAATATTACACTAAGGCTCGACGAACCTGACGAGCTTCACATGCCAGGCTCGAGCTCGATAGCTCGATAAATAAACGAGCTTTATTTTAGGCTCAAGCTCGGCTCAAGCTCGATAAGGCTTGGCTCGTTTCGAGATTTTTCTTGAGCAGCTCGCCAGCCGCTCGGCTTGTTTACACTCCTAATTACACCTTATATTGTTACAACTTCAAACATTATCACTTTCAAGAGACACCAACCTAACAAGTGAATTTCAAACAAAAACAAGAGTAAACCACTAAATCATACCTAAATGCCCCTGTTTTGCAGCAATATGAAATGGATCATAACCATTATTGGCAGCAATGGAAGCAGTTTGAAGATCAAGATGCTTCAAAAACTGACCCACAACATGAACATGCCCATTCTCTGCAGCAACATAAAGAGGAGTCTCCCCTTCTTGATTTTGTTTTGACAATGCATCAAGCCCAAGACTTTGAAGAATTTCTATAACTTTTGATAGATTACCTCCTCTACAAGCTAAATGAAGCACAGAATCACCTCTTTTTCCAGGTGAATCTTTAGCTTTTTTTCTGTCAACACCAAAACTCATCTGTCTCCCCATGGATATTCGAAAACTCTTCTGTTTTTCCATGGCGGAAACCCGAAAACTTTGCTGTTTTTCCATCTTTCCTAACCTGAAACTGATCTGTTTCTCCATGATTGTTAATACCCAGATGTAAAGATTGAATCTTTTGGTGAATTAGTGAGCAAGAAGCTTGAAAAACATCAGATTTTTATGAGCCCACTTGCAGCAAGATTCAAATTCTTGAAAGAAAGTGATAAGAGATCAAGATTCAAGAAACTGAAAATGGGTTAATACCCAGAATCAAAAGACTGAATCTTTTGGTGAATTAGTGAGCAAGAATCTTGAAAAACATCAGATTTTTATGTGCCCACTTGTAGCAAGATTCAAATTCTTGAAAGAAAGTGATAAGAGATCAAGATTCAAGAAACTGCAAATGGGTTAATACCCAGAATCAAAAGACTGAATCTTTTGGTGAATTAGTGAGCAAGAAGCTTGAAAAACATCAGATAAGGGGTCAAGATTCAAGAAACTGAAAATGGGTTAATACCCAGAATCAAAAGATTGAATCTTTAGGTGAATTAGTGAGAAAAACAGTTGAAAAAACATCAAGTGTTCATGTCCCAGGATGCAGAAACCAAACCCTAAATTCTTGATGGAAAGTGAAAAAGGGTCAAGAGGACTGCAACTGGGAAAAAGGTGGAAACTTTAATTGTTTTGAGTGCATGAATCTAAATTGTTGATGAGTTAGGCTGCAGATGAAACACCCTCGAAGAAAGGATAGATGGCCGCCATGAGATATGTAACATCCATGTATGGATGGAGAGAGAGTGATGGATTGTGAAGGTGGGACCCACATGGCATATGGATTAGTTGAAGTTTGGGCCCACATTTCATTTGTTTTATAAAACACACAGAATAATGCATTACGTTTGGACAAAAGTTGTTGTAGTGATCCAGCAAGAAGGTGGATGATGGCCTGCATAAACAAGAACTAATACCAAAAACTAGTAATTTTCTATCCATGTGCCAAATAATATTGTTTGTTTGTCCGGATAAGAGCTTACAAAGTTGTTTTTGGTTGTCCGAGTGAAGATTTCAAGGAGGTCATTCATCATGGGATTGTTCTCGTTCAAACATATTTGACTGTGTGCTGGTTGTGGATGATACTAGAACTCGACCGTCAAGCATATTTGAGTGGTAGTAATCCAAGGACGAGTAACCTTTTAAGATGTATGTTACTTGTCCTTGGATTGCTATCCCACAAACATGCTTAACCATAGAGTTCGCATATTCACAACCAACATACAGTCAAGCGTGTTTGGGTAAGAGTAATCCTAGGATAGATGACCTTGAAATTTTCGCTTGATGACCAAAAATAACTTTGTAAGCTCTTAATCTCCACTTAGGCAATCGGACCAAAGTTTCTTATGGCAAAACAGACAACATTGGTTCGTATGAGCGCACACATATTATATTAAGTATATATAAAAAGTAATAATGTTTGAATTTTTTGAGGCCATCTCATATTTATTAGGTTAAAAGTAGAATTCATGTTACATAAACTTGTTTTTAGTCATTGTTGTAGTTTGGTGAGAAGATGATAGAAGGCACCCACTAGTCTTATTATTCTACTTGAATTGTTGAAAGGTGGGCCCATAACAAAAACCAAAACAGGAGTCAATGTAGGTGGTGGGCTTTGCACTTTTGCATGGGTCAAATTGTCAACACTGCTCAATATCAATATGTTATAACATATATACGTAGAAAAATATACATGTGGAGAGAAGCTTTTGAAAATATAAATATCTAGTCAACAAAGGTTACTTGTTCTAGAGATAATTTGCTACTGTTTTGCATGGTTACCTAATCCATCAAGGCTCTTCAAACAGTCAAGCTGAATACAAAGATAAGGTAGGAAAAAAGTGATATGAGCTGAACGAGTCAGTGGCGGATCTAATAACTTTTTTCACTAGGTTTCTTTTGGTAGATTCTCACTAATTCTCACTATTTGAGGCTCTCACTAATTTTTTCCATTTTTTCTAAACCGAATGGGTTCCTAGAAACCCACAAAAATGGCCTAGATCCGCCCCTGCCTTAAGTAAGAGATTTATCATTAATTATCATTCTCTATTTTATATGTTTTCATAATCAAATCGAATGCTGGGAATCCTATAGGGTTGGCTGGTCAAATTTTAGTTAGTTGCACCAGTAATCCGGTTCAATCGTTGGATCGGGTATTCGGGTTTGATAAACAAAACTGTTTTTGTCTTTTGTTAAAAAGTTAAAAAAAATTCTAAGATTTTGAGAGTGCTTGACAACTAATTAAGAAAAGAAATGCTAATGTTGTAGTTAAATGTAACTAACTAAATACTCAATTCTTTCAAACTCTTGGCCTCTTAAAGAGGTATATTAATGATAATCGACATAACCATATGATTGTTTTAAACTTTCAATAAATATATTATTTACATTTTATGTAATATTTTTTTTTATCGGCAAACAAATCAATCCTGAGTACTCTCTCGGGGCACCCACTGGACAAACGGAGTACTCCTAGAGTAACCCGAGTCGTCCACCACCACTTCCGGAGAAAACCCGGTGACCCACCCGCACATAAACACGACGGTGAAATTACTGGTAAAACTCATTTGACTCAAGGATCAAACCCAGGTTTCCTGTGTCTCCTATCATTGCCCACCAGTGCTTCACTCATTTTTTTTGCAACAAATGGGAATCGAACTTGATTAAAAAATTTTAAATTGATGATATTGTTTTGAACTTTCAATAAAACTAGTAATAAGGCCCGCGCGCGTTGCGGCGCGAGGACATCGCAAGTATCAGATAGATTTGTTCAAGTGTTAGGTAATGCGTTAAGTACATGAAAATGCGTGTTTCGACAAATTTGATTGAACTCAATGTAACCTATGTAAGTACTGCCCTTGGATCACAACATAAAGTACATTGAATTTTTCTCGTACAATCATAACTTATTCTATAGGATGAATTAAGGCTTTGAGAAAAAAAGGAAAAAAAAAAAGAAACCACAATTTGACTCCACTCTGTCCAGAACAAAATTTATGAAAACATACATAAGTAAGAAAAAGTATTATAATAAAAAAAGTATATCCAGATGTAGACCAACTCGAATTGATACAGACGTATATATAAAAATATGCACGTAAAAATGGTTTTTTAAACGAAAACGTGTTATATTTGACCTCATTTGTTTACAGAAAAAGTTTATGTCGAAATGTAGACACCCTTAAATTTATACGGATACGTACATAAAAATATGCACGGAAAAATATTTTTTTAAGTAAAAAAATGATATTAGTAAACAAAAGAAACTAACGAACGAATGTTATCGAAGGAAATTTAAATTAGTAAAAAGTTAGGGGTTAAAAATGTCAATTGTTAAAGTAGAAGAATAGTAAAGTTAGATAAGAGACTAAAATTGATTACTCTAAAAGCGAAATGGCCTTAGCAAAGCTAAGGGGCTTGAAATACAAAAATGTAAAGCTTTAGGGGGGCAAGGCAAAGCCGATGGGTATCCCACCGACTTTGTCTTTTAAGTAAGTATAGAATATATTATTCTCATTTTATGTAATATTAAAAAAATTTAAACTATGTGTAGTCAGTAATCGATATTTCTATACTGGCTTTTAGAAAAATTGTTAGTTTGACTCAACTTAAGGATTCAATGTTATAGTGTTGACGTTGAAGTTAAAAACAAAATGAGTCAAATAAGTAAAGAAATATACCCGTGTTTCAATTAGTTCTTAAATCAAAATGGTTATCTCTTAATTTAGTCGGTCATATAATTAGCATTCCTTCCTAGAAACACAACTAAGAGGGGTACAAAAGAGTAAATTGCGGTTTTGTTCCCTATGGTTTAGTGGTTATTGTTACTATTTATAAAATCTAAATGACTTGCAATTTTAATACTAAGGTTTCTATTTTATTGTAGTTTTGGTCCATCACACTAACAACATCAAACTTATAGTTATATTCTTGTCACATGAGTTGGATGGAGTTTTGGTCCTCGGAAAGCATCCTCACCACCATGCCATGCCTTTTTCGTTCTGTTAAGACACGAGACCATATACGCACACCAGTTGAAGCTTTTGATATCCATGTCCGGCTGTATACATGGAACGTATCGCACGTTCGCCGTATTGTTCGTTGTGGTTTCACCTAGGAGTGAGAAGTAGAGAATCAAGAAGTCAGACAAACAGCCTTCCGTGATCATGCCTATCTAATGTGTAACGCATCAGCTGCAACGGCGACAATCGCTTGGTATCCGTATGCTCAGACTGATTCCTTAACTATTGGACAACAACATCTTTCTTTTTGTTTGGTTTTTTCTTCTCAACAAGTTCTGTTGGTCCCATAGGTAGCCCGAAAACACGCTTCACCGGCTCCGATGTTATTTGTACAAGGCGACCGCCGCCCACATTCAAAACACATGCGTCTAGGTCGTAATTTGAAACCAACCAGTTTGCCAATGTTGTAGGCACACATATCACCTTATAACCAAATATCGACCCAAACCCAATTTCCTTTACCGTCTGACGTTGTTCCTCATTGAGGTCGACTGCTAGTGTTATCAGATTATCGATCCCTACTTTTGGCTTGATCCGTGCACCCATGAATGGCTGATATGGTTGTGTCACTCTTAGATGCATTCTACGAGTCGGTGGTCGTTTTGCAGCCGATTTCCGTCGCTTTCCCGGTGGGGTGTCGACAAAATCGTCATCCGGGTCTCGCAGCCGATCTACAATATTTTTAATATTTGTTTTAGTATACCAGTACACCACAAGATAAACACTTCAATATAATACCTGTGTTGGATGTTCTATGGACGGACGGGTGCATGACCAGTTGACTATCATTCCCAACTTGCTCCTTTAATTCATGCATATCTGTTGTGGTTCAAATCAGTTGTTGTCATGTCTTATATGCTAACAAATTATAATCACAAGAGCATTTTTTTTCTTCTTTACCTTGTGTGTTTTTTGTCAATTGCTGAACATCTTCTGTTGTTTCTGCATTACCAGCATCATTCCTTCCAGCATCACCATCAGTTTAATACAAAGCAATTTTTATCATATACAAAACTCATCATAATACATACATACTCACATATGGGCTACTTAGCATACTGTAGTGTTTTTTGTTTGTTTATACTTTAAACTACACTAGGAATACCTTTGTCCTCGTTATTTGATGTTTCTGAGTCAGTACATACCAACGGTCTTTCAAATGTGTTTTTGAATCATGATTTGTACATTTTCCCTTTAAGCCGTTGGCTTGACTTGACTATAGAAGAGATTTAAACACTATATTTAAAAGACTACATCTAATACAACTTATCCTAAATCATGTTTAAAACAAAATCAACTATACCATGACACAAGATATTAGGACCCTACACAGACACATAACTGGATGATATCACAAGTTAACAACACAACCAAAATACAGTTAACAATATCATTTAACTGATTGCCATAATATAACACCATGGCTGCCAACAACAACATATATAACACAACTAGGTTATCACCCGTGAACTTCGCGAGTCGGAAAATTTAATCTACATTATCACAAAGTGTATAAATAATATAAATACAAATAAAGTGACATATTACATAAATCACTTATTGACAAAGTGAAAATTACAATTAAAATGCATAAAAATATAAAACATTATATATATTTTTTACTTTTATTAAGGATTAAGGTGTCCTCCGACAAACAATATTTAATGTTTCTCTAAGCCATCTAGAATTTCTGGATACAACCATCACTTTTGGGTGGTCGACCCGGGAACCTCGTGGCGGGTAGAAGCAAAGGGAACCTTTAAGCCATCCACTTGATCTCCACTTAGAACGTCGTCAGGTGCCCACTCCAAATACAATATAGCATCTCTGAATAATAAAAATATGATATATAAACATGAATATTTCTAATATATAGAAAATGCTTTAGTAGAAGCAGAGGTAAAAAAGATCAATAAGCATAAAGCACCAAACTACATGGGACAAAACAAAATAAAGATTTAACTTTTCTTTCAAAACAAAGAACATAAATGTGAAATCATACTTGTTTTTTGAAAACATGTAACATCCCTGTGAACGCCGAAAAATGCTACCAAAATTCTCGCATGCTTCACCCACAGTTGGAGCATAAACAACTGAGAGTAGTTCCTCCACATTATCTATTAAAAGGATGTAAAATAACCGCTTGTTTCTCTCCTACAACACACACAAATAAAAGTAAAAGCATGTATAAATGATGAACCATCTGTTTTCTTTTTGTTTGATTGAAAAGTATCTACAATCAATCATAGCTATGTATCTTTGCGGATGGACCTCATATTGGCGGATCATTTGCATCACTTTCTTCTCCTAAGTGCCATGATAAACAAAACAATCAAGAAGCTCCATATTTATAAATTTTTTCCATGATTAATATATGTATATAATTAGGACTTCAAGCATAGTAAGTTTTAAGATATAAATAATCACCTTTGCAGTGTAATCATCTAAACATAAAGCCTAAAGTGAACCAGTTGGATCCGGTATCAACCTCACCCTGGTGTTAACATTTAATAATATTTTGAATAAAATACACGAGTACCAGATTCAAAGATAACATAAAAATATCCTGAAATCAATGACCCTAATTCTCGAAATCAACACTTTATCGAAGTTAAACTGTAACACCCCGAAAATGGGTTTGGTAATCAAACCACATTAATATTTATGAACGCGTAAAATACCGTTAGTGGTGAAATTAACCCGGTAAATATTAGGAATTAAATAAATAAACCTAATATTAATTAAAAGGATGATAAATACGTTGAGAAAAACAAAGTATATAAAAAGGGGCCCGAGTTAACGGGACTTAAAATAAACGGGTTATAACTCCCGGAACCCACTAAGTTAACTAGGAATAAATAACCTAGTTAGTTATTTGTTTTAAAACAATAAAGAAGCATGAATTAGTAAGCCTTTTATAAACCTTGAATATTGGAGGGACTAAAATAGGCAAAAGTGAAGGTGAATTTAATAAAAGAAAAATATACACCAAAAACACACACAAGAGTGTGTTCCTGGTCGACTTCTACACAGAGCAAAGGAGGGTTCTTCTCTTGAACCCTAAATCACAAAAATTCAGCAAATTAAAAGAGAAATCGAGCCGGGAAATTGGGGCTTTTAATAAAAACGTGATCACCAAGCTTAGGGAATCACAAGGTATGTTGAAATTTGATGTTTGGTGACATTTTGAATTTGTGATAAACATGCATAAACGAAATTTTTGTATGAATGTTGAATGTTATAGTGATATTGATGTGAGTATAAGTCTAGGAACAAACCCTAGATGCAAACTTGTAGAATTGTACCATAAACTAGTGATTAGTCAATTAATCAAGTATGAACTAAGTGGGTTTTGACTAAATAGTAAAGATGATGATATGCATGTGCTTAGAATCATCATATTTGATGGTTGGAGCAAAATACTTGAACAATTTATGAGTTCGAGTAAATGCTCATATATGACTTGAAATGGGTTTTTGTATATTATGATGAAACTAGTGATTTTGTTCATGTAAATAGGCCGGAATCATGATGTCTACTAATTAATATGTAGAACTAGATAATATTAGATGTTCGGATGAATGTCTAATGCTATGAGGAAACGGGTTTTTACATGTAGATGGAAACTTTTAGTTATTGCTTAACAAGTGAATAATTAGCTTTCATAATCGAGAGTTAAGTTAAATTGGTGTTAATAATAGCATGAACTTAGACTTGAAAAGTAGTTAAAATGGTGGCGTAAGAATAATGCCTATCGGATACTTGACAGAGTGCTTAAATGAATTGTCGAGTTTCATAATATAATCACTTATGCTAATAGGCAGTTTGACCTTTAAAAGTCAAACTGGCCAAAATGAAATCAAATGGTAAATTTTGATGTAAAATCCGTAAGATGGAATAGTTATAGTTAACGATGACTAATCTAACCGTCTTACGAATTTTTATGATAGTTTGACGCTTGACAAGCTAGGTGGAGGCTTGGAAAGGAAGCGGGTCGAACGAATCAAGTGCGAAGGAAAAGCATGTTTCGGATGCAAGGTAAGTAAAGCTTACACCTTCTAGAATAAAATACTTACTTGTATAATGGATAGCATTGTGAATAATAAAATGGACATGGTTTTCGCGGATATTTTGTCAATAAAACAGTTATTGATAGCAAACAGGTCCGTTATTTGCAAAACTATTTCGGGGTCTCAAACACTTACTTTTGACTCTATATGTGGTCAGAAGTTGTATAACAACAAAAATGATGATTGGTAATTTTTATAAATTTTTCGGAAGTAGTTTAACGTGGTTTTCGCGGACGTTTTGTCAACAAAATAGTTGTTGACAACAAGCAGGTCCGTATTTGCAGAAATTATTTCGAGGCCTTAAACACTTAGTTTTGACTCAATATTTGGTCAGAAGTGGTATAACAATATAAATGATGATTGATAATTTTTATAAATTTTTCGGAAGTTGTTTAACATGGTTTTCGCGGACGTTTTGTCAACAAAATAGTTGTTGACAGCAAGCAGGTCCGTATTTGCAGAAATTGTTTCGGGGCCTTAAACACTTAGTTTTGACTCAATATTGGTCAGAAGTGGTATAACAATATAAATGATGATTGGTAATTTTTATAAACTTTTCGGAAGTTGTTTAACGTGGTTTTCGCGGACGTTTTGTCAACAAAATAGTTGTTGACAGCAAGCAGGTCCGTATTTGCAGAAATTGTTTCGAGGCCTTAAACACTTAGTTTTGACTCAATATTTGGTCAGAAGTGGTATAACAATATAAATGATGATTGGTAATTTTTATAAATTTTTTGGAAGTTGTTTAACATGGTTTTCGTAGACGTTTTGTCAACAAAATAGTTGTTGACAGCAAGTAGGTCCGTACTTGCAGAAATTGTTTCGGGGTCTTAAACACTTAGTTTTGACTCAATACTTGGTCAGAAGTTGTATAATAATATAAATGATGGCCAATGCTTTATAGCCTAGTGGCATCTTGGGGGTGGGATAAGGCTTTGGGACCAATAGGTCATGGGTTCGATTCTCACAAAGGGGGTTTTTCCCATATTTATTGGGTTTCCTCCTGAATTAGTGTATAGGCATTGCCTAGTGGAGATGGATATGATCGGGTGGTTCTGCTGGTGGCACGATGATACTCCAGAGGTCCGTTAGTGATCCAAATTTGCCATTCAAAAAAAAAAATATAAATGATGATTGTTAATATGATGTATTGTTAAGTGTTACAAATACAGGCAAGCGGAAAGTATGAGCATGTTTTTGCCAAAGTTGGCGAAAGGTAACACAATGTATTAAAAACGAGTCAATGTTGACCCGTGCCAGGTACGCACAAGGAATGATACTCTCGTGAAGGGTACATGTACCAACCATAATTTGGATTATGGTTGGAGGAAATGAGAGTTTTTTTTAAGAGTTGATAAAATTATAGTTTGACATAAATACCCATAACGGGTCAAATAATTCGGTTTAAGAACAGGAAATTTGAATTCGAAGGAAACAAGAATTTTGAATAATGGATGAATGACTTAGATGGAAATATGTTTATAACTTGTTGTGAAACTGTCAAAACTAACTTTTATGTTGGTTTTGATTTTAGGAATGTTTTATGGAACTCCGGATGAGGATCAAGCAAGAAAGGAGAACCAAACACATGTCTCAAAGCTTCCGCAACGATCTTATTTTGTTATAGTTTAAAAAGTGGATATTGTAAACACTTGAAATTATATTTTGGAATGTTTTAAATTATGTAAGAAGTTTAACTTGGAAAAGTTTTTGTAAGCTTGCATTTTCATATAAAATGTGTGTTTAATATTATAATATTGATTAATAGAGACGGGTCTTACGTTCGTTAATAATTTATTTTCGTAAATTATGCGAAAACTGTTCAAAAAAAATATGGGTGTTACAAGTTGGGAATCAGAGCTCAAGGTTAAACGGATAAAGTGTTCAGTTCGAGGCTTGATTGCAAATCCGGTAAGTACATGTATATAGTAATGGTTTAGCATGTTAAATTATTGAAAACAACACATAGGATTATCATGTGATACACGTTACCCCAATTAAAATGATTGATGTAGTTAATGAAATTACGTGCGTTGACACGTGTAAGAAAGCCTCGTATTGTAATATGGGCGATTATTGATGTCGACATTACTAACTTTTGTGAATGTTTTAATTGAAGGACATTCGCACCTGAAGGTGACGAGAGTTGAACAAATTTCGGATATGATGGAGGAGCGGTCCGAAGTATGACGAGCAGAGCATATTCGCCAAGGACCTATATCGCGTAACAGTCGCGAGTAAGGTTAATAACAAGGAAAGCCCGTAAGGGCAAGCATTTACCAGGTGCACGTTTTTGGACCTATTGCACAAATAGTAATACGCAATAAGTACGTAGGATTGACTGTATATATAAGACAAAAACTTGATCGGAGTGTCGCGCTCCGGTCAAAGATAATATTTATAGTCCCAAATTACCCTTAACAAATAGCTAGTGGTAGTAAGGGGTCGAGCCACGAAGAGTGTGTGGTTTGCGAATGGATTCGAT
Organism: Helianthus annuus; assembly: GCF_002127325.2. Lineage (NCBI taxonomy): Eukaryota > Viridiplantae > Streptophyta > Magnoliopsida > Asterales > Asteraceae > Helianthus > Helianthus annuus. The sequence goes on along the minus strand of NC_035433.2, from coordinate 131,942,008 downwards.
TGAATTAAAATGAAAGTCACAAATTATGAATCTTGCTATAATGTTTTTGTATTTTTATTTAGTGGAAACAGATGTGAATTGGTTTAATTGATTAAAGACTAATAATTAACGATTGTGCAAGAAAATTTGATTACTAACAATAATGATAAAAAGGGTTCACACCCGGTTTCGGTAATTGCCAACCTAGGGTTTCTACAAGTTTTAGATACAACTCAATTGTATACGATTAGCGGATTTAGTGTACCGTGACTTAGGTGCCAATAACTATCAACGTTTCGAAAAACGAACAAGAATGCACTTTGTAATCAACACAAGTAAAACCTAACCAAGACAATGCATAACTACACATAACCATTTCGCAAAGTCATAACTTTATAATTGTTCGACAATTTACGAATACGAAACAAATGTAAACTATTGTCAATGTTTTCAAAAATCAATACAAATTGTCACAAAGTTGAATCAAGAACAATTCAAAACCCTAAATTAAACAACAATCTACACCGGGGTGAAACCAAGGTGATTAGCCGCTCATGGTTGAAGAAACTTGATCACCAGATGATTGAAACTTAACTTGGACCATCTTGAAGCTTGAACAATGGAGAAATGGTGGATGTTGAGGGGTTTGGTGAAGGATGTTGGTAAAAGGAATGATGTATGGATGATTAGGGTTTATGGATGGATTGATGATTGTGAATGATGATGATGATGTTCTTGATGATTCGGGTGATATATGTGATAAGAGATGGAATAGAAGTCAATCGTCGGTGAATTAGGCTCCAAGGATGATGATTCAAACTCACATGAAGTGTAACTCCCGAATTAATGGCCAAAGAACCAATTAAACTCGTCAAAAGATCAAGAAAACAAAAGTTTCGCGTTTGAACAAACGGGAGCCCGTCGCCGACGGCCTTGACCCCGTCGGCGACACCCTCTCAAAAGCTGAAAAACTGGCGACGGCTTGTTTGACTGGTTACGGGCAAGATTGGCCGACGGGTGTTTCTAGAGCCCGTCCCGAACGGCCTAGAGCCCGTCGGCGACGGCCTCTCCAGCTCCAATTCTCCAATTTCTTCATTTTGCACTCCCGGTTGATCCGTAATGCGTCCCGGTTGTTCGGTTTTCGTCCCGGTGACTCGTAAAGCTCCCAAAAAGCTCCTTAAACTCCGTCAAACCTGCAAAACACATTTTTAATTAAGAGTAGGCTATTTGGAATTAAAACTCATATAAAAACATCAAGTTACACGATTACGAACACCGGTTTTCAACCACATATCACATCCCCACACTTGTCTTTTGCTTGCCCTCAAGCAAATCTGTTTTTCACTTTCACGTGGGTCAAACAAAGAATACACTCCCCATTCCCGAGACAAAGGTTAAGGTCAATTGTCATACTAAAGTTCAAACTCTTTACAATTTTCAACATATTTAACGGTAAAGTGCATTCACAAATACAATGGTTATCCAAGATTAACCCGCCCGTGAAACTAATAATTCATGCACATCCCTCACAATGTTTTCTCCACTCGGTTTATAAATTGGCTAATTTTCATAATGGATTAGCACTTCAAAGAATAATCGCTCAAAACCGATTAGAACACGTACCCGCATAGGCTTGCAACTCAATCATTCTCCACCACCGATCACGAATACTAAGCACAAGTCATAAGGTCTTTGTAAGGGTTGTAAGGGGGCTAAGCTAAGGGTAGGAAATAAGATATTTTAAAGTGGCTAAGGTGATGAAAATTCAATTTTTATTACAAAACAACTATTCTAAACAAAACTAAACTATACATCAACTTCAAAGCAATGATGTTTGCCTTTTATTTCTCAACTAGGAACATATATTTTTTTGTTATTTTCTCAACAGTTTCTATTCTTTTTCGTAACATTTTCTGATTTTTTTTCTTTTCTTTTTTTTTTATATATATATGCAAACAAACAAACACAACAACTATACAAACTTGACTCCTATAATCGAATTTCTATCACACAAGTTTAATAGAAAAAGGTTTAAGGTTATGGGCTATAGGGTGGTCAAACGAAAGTATTAGGCTCAACATTGGCTACTAAGGGATAAATTTTTGGGTAAGGATATAAAAATGGTGTAAAATGGAAAAGGTTTACCTAATGCCTTAATCATTCTCGTGCTTGTATTCGGTCTATGGTCTCAAACGTATCAAAAGTTGCAAGTTCTACAATACATGACTAATGGTCCACTCAAACAAAGAAACATAAGCATGTGCTCTATAATGTAAAAGTGGCTCAAAACCTCACATATGTAAAGGGTATGATATGTGACATGCATAAAATGCTAGTTTCTTAAGCGGATTATTCCCAAATAACCACCCGCTAAATACCCGTCATGCTATTAATTTGAACTTCACCATGACAAAAGACCAAATGGGTCGTGCCATCCCTTGTTGACTTAGTTACTTGTGCTTTAAGATCTCTTTCGAAACAAGACATTTTTGAAAAAAATTTGAAATTTCCCCCCATCCCCACACTTGAGGTAAACATTGTCCTCAATGTGTAGTGTTTAAATGAACGGGTCAAAATCGAAAACTTTTACTACTCCCCCATCCCCACACTTGAGGTAAACATTGTCCTCAATATGTAAGAACTAGAGTTTTAAAACGCACAAGGGATGTGACACGGCTAACTTCCCAAAAATTCCACCCCAGAAAATAATATACAATTACAATCCACTTATTACTAATCTAAGAATCAAGGTAAAAAGGAAACGTATGCACCTGATTTTTATCGCTAGATGCTCCTATCTTCTTCTTCTCTTCATAAAAATGGTTGTCCCGCGAACATGGTGTACCTACAAATTTTAACCCTTGTGTAGAAGCATGCTTCTCACAACCATTGAAATTTTTTAGCTACCTAGTTCTACCATTTTTATGAAAGTGTTACCAAGTCATGCGTTAATTTACCTTGATTTATGTGGAAAAAATAATTTACAACAATAACAGTCCTAACTCACTTTCGTAGGAATCACGGTTGCATTTAGCTTATGCAACAAGTCCTTTTAAACCACCCGATAGCTCGGGAGGACGAGTAGGTCTCGTGAGGGTTATATAGGGAACACACCCACAACGTTCATTTAACTACTAAAACGAAATAACAAATTATACAACAACAACAACAAAACTACGGAGAAAAACTAAAACTAATTGTGACAGAAAATATACAACAACAATTAACTTACCACCTCATGGTGGTTGAATGGCGTGCTTGCCACCAACAAACTCCTCGAAATCACCCACCGGTGATTCATACCATTTGTTTCCAAACGGTCCAAACTTCCTCACCCCCTCTTCCTTCTTCTTTTCTAGAGGTGACTTCTTCGCCTTCTTCTTCTTGACCGTCTTCTTCTTTGTTTCTCCAAACCTACCAACCATAACACACACCTTTTTGTTTAGATTCATGTCCTTTTTAGGACACTTATCCTCACCGAGCGGGTTAGTGAAATTTGGAAAAACATTTAAATTTAATTCCCGGTCCCCAAATTTCATGCTTACCGTTCCCGTTGCACAATTTATTATGGCATTAGCTGTTGCAAGGAACGGTCTACCTAGTATGACTATCGGTTGGGTGTCCTCAACACACCCAACATAGTCTACTACCAAAAAGTCAACTGGGTAGTAGCAATCATCCACCTTAACAATCACATCCTCCACCATCCCCCGTGGATGCGTGGGAGTCTAATCGGCCAATACTACGGGAGTATCAAAGTTTTTCAATGGACCAAAATCATATTGGTCAAACAAACTCCCGGGCAAGATGCTCACACAAGCTCCAAGATCTAGGAGCGCCTTCTCAATTTTAAATGTTCCAATTTGAATTGGGATAAGAGCGTCTCCCGGATCTTGAACTTTTTGGGGGAGCGCACTTGATAAAACGGCACTAACATGTGATACCAAATCAATTGGTTCGGGTAATTTATTGTGCCGTTTTTCAATGCTCAACTCTTTCAAACATTCCACATGAGCCGGAATTTTTTTAATGTCATCAAATAACGGCAAATTAATTTTTTCTTGTTTAAAAATTTCCCACCTCTCGTCCTTTGGTGGGCACCGTTCTTCAAGCTTTGATGCATTTCTCGAGTTAATTGATTTAAACAATTTTCACAAAAAGAATTTTTATTCATGTTTTCAATTTTAATTTGTGAAATCGTTTCTTGTTCATTTTTACTTTCCGACTCATCACTTATATTTTCCACTACACCATCAACGCATTGTGGTGGTGGAATGCTTTCAACACTACTACAAACCTCATCATTTGAAAGGAGACTTACCGCGCTAACGCGTGCATTCCTCACGTTGCTTGTGCTAGAACCTTGATGCTTCGGGTTCACTGTAGTGTCACTTGGAAGTCCTCCTCCGCTTCCACGAATCTGAGCCATCTCTTGAGCAAGTTGCCCCACTTGCTTCTCCAACGCCTTATGAGATTTATCTCTTACTTCAAACTCTTTCTTCATTTCGGTTTTGATCTCTTGATGTGAATTAGTAAGGGCTTGATGTGAATTAGTAAGCGTACTCATAGCATTCATGAGGGCATCAAATTTAGAATTTATCGAGTCATCACCGCCTTGATTGTTATTCTGTTGGTAACCCCCTTGGTTACCTCCTTGGCGAGTTTGGTGCGAATATCCACCTTGATTTCCCGATTGAAAATTCGGGTTCATTTGGTTAGAGGCATTACCATACCTAAAGTTAGGATGGTTTCTCAATCCGGGGTGGTAAGTGTTGGAGTTCATATCGTATTGGGAAAGTCGTGTGCAATGAAAAATGCAAGCACGGCTTGGGGATGGATTTTTACTTATTTAACAAAGAAATTATCTAATCCATCCAACTAGTTCCGGGTTCAAATCCCAGGCAACCCATTGCCTCCGGTCTCGATACACTTGCTTCACATCCACAGTGGCTTGACAATTCTCGGTCCGATGACCGACGTCGCCGCATTCTTCACATACGGTGTATTGCACCGCACCCACTTCTTTTTTCTTCATGCGGGCCAACTCCCACTCCAACGTTTCAATCCGATCCTTAGAACTCGCATCGCGATCAGGCCAAGACCTTAAGGTAGAGTGCTTTTTGGCTCGGTCGGCCGATTCTTTTGCCTTTGACCTCTTGCTCATCCTCTCAAGGAACTCCTAATCATCGTCCTCGTGATTACTCAACAAAGTTCCGTTACTCGTCGACTCGAGGCGATTCCACGTCTCATCATCCAATCCTCGTACAAAACACTTAACCAATTCCCACTTCTCTATTTGGTGATGTGGGCATTTCCGAATCAATTCTTTGTACCTTGTGAATGCTTCGTGCAATGGTTCGCTTGATAGTTGGCGGAAAGATCTAATTTCATCTCTAGCGTCATCGGTCTTCGCCATCGAATAGTATTCATCAAGAAAAACATGTTGCATCTCACCCCATGTCCGAGTACTATTCACCGGAAGTGTAAGAAACCATTGCTTCGCCTTGTCCTTTAGCGAAAACTGAAATAATCGAAGCTTGACCTCCTCCAATGCAAAATTATGCCCCCCGATAGTGCTACAAATGGAGGAAAACTCCGCCAAATGAGTGTACGGTTCATCATTAGACCTCCCATTGAAATGGGGAAGTATATTGATGTAGTGAGGTTTGCAATCGAACATTCTCCTTTCACAAACTATTGGAGAGTCATTATCAGTAACCTCCGGTCTAAAACGGTCATTTACTCCCCGTGGAGGTTGTTGACGACGATGCGGACCGTTAACTTCTTGATCCACCGGCCTTCGATTATCCCTTCTATCACCTCCCCTATCACCTCTTAGGTTTCCACCTGGATTACCTCTTTGATTACCTCCTCCCATAAAACGAGGAATCCGGTTAGGGTTAGCACTGTTGTTGTTATTGTTGTAAGATCGTATTCTGACCCGAACGAGTCGTTCAGAGGCTTTCTCCTTGGTTTCAGGTGCGGAATTACAAGAAACTAAGGTAGAAACAGCAGGCAAATCACTTTAACTACTTGTTTTACTAATATCAGACGTTTACAGCTCAAATCTCGCACCGGCAAAGCTTCGGCACGATTTCTACACAATGTTCCAACTGTTACAACTGGAATCGCCCCAAGGGTATATATAGACCTCTGGGACCGCTTATTGGACAGGCCCAATAAGCGGCCCATACATGTCATTGGAGCGGTTCATGCAATCATGTCCAATGAGCGGTTCAGCTGGTTTGCCATACGAGCGATCCAGCTTGATTGCCATTCGAACGGTTCAGCTTCTAACCGTTCGAGCGGTTTAGCCCAATAATACCCTAATGAGCGATCCAATATCTAAACCTATACAATCACTATTTCTCATATTTACAATCATTTACAATCATTCCTATTCTAAGACTCTAAGACTCGAACGAAGATGTAGTCGACAGACAACTGCACCAACAGACTCCCCCTTGAATGTTGACGGAATCTTCAGTGAGAGTCTTCAACAAGACATTCTCGTATATAGTTCGGTCTTCTTCAAGAATTCTGCCTGGATCTAACTTTCTTTGGCTATAACCTTCATCAGACTCCCCCTATCACTCTGCTAGGATAGATGTCTGGGATTTTGTTACCACCATCGAAATTATCTCCTGGCTTCTCTCTGTTCAGTTCATCATCTCTGGTTCTGATATGTCTCCTGGCTATCTGTAGCAACAGGATCAGAAACCTGCAAAACTCAACCATACTTTCACAAACCAAACTAATTGTGATTCAACCTAATGAATCAACTTAATCATGTGATACTGTTTTCAATTAACTACTGATTCACAAATTTGAAACATTCCAATTTCTGATTCAACCTAGTGAATCATTTTAAACATTTCAAACAACTTAACCAACCTGTCTGTTCATCAAGTTTAGCCTTTGAGATTTTGAAAATCAGCTCTTCACCATCAGTTGTCGAAAATCTTTTTGGATTTTCGATAATATGAAATGTAAATGCAAAGACAGAAATTTAAATGCAAAACAAACATATTTTTGTGAGTTTGTGCAAGAGGATCATATCAGATTTTGAAGACATAACACAAGCACCGTTAAGCTTTTAATCGTTTTAAGTTCTAAACGATTCACGTAGATTGACGATATAGTTGTCCTCTTAAATTTTCATACAATTTTCAATCTATTCAGGATACTATTTAGGTATTTTATGAACTTAGTTCAATTCATGTGTCCCACCTCTTGAATATACTCCCGTATCCAGAATCCCAATATTCAGTCTTACAGGTATGAACACTACAATGATGTCTGTACATAAATTAGGGGAAAGATGCGAGAACTGAGGGATCTCAGGTCAGAACTTCCGTTCAGCAGAGAGATATCAGCTTCGACTTAGCAGTGTGTCCCCTTTAGAGGATCTTTTCAGCTACAACAGATGATTATCAATTTTATTGTCTAATCAGCTGAGGGCTTTATGCTATGTTTCAAGCATTTTGCGGAAAGTATTAGCCAAGGACTAGGTCAGAACTACCGTTCAGCAGAAGTCCCGGAATAATACCCCAGACATCATAGAGTATAAACACCTAGTATATCAGAATACGAGACCTTTCAAACGAGATTTCAGGGGTTACCTATATATCCAAGTAGTGTTCCCCACGAATTTCATAAGTTTGAAATTTTAGGTTTATATCCCGAATAAATCTACTAAATGTATAAAAACCTATCGTCACATCATCAGTGAGACCGTTTATCACATTTTACATTACATTTCTTTAGCATGCTGTGATAGTCCACTGATTTACAATCATTTCCTCTTTTTCACAACAAAACTCATTTTTAAATTTTTAATGTTTTTGACATTTTCAAATTTTCTAATTTTTTTTTAAAATTTTTCTCCCCCTAAAATCAAAGTACAAGTTAATGTCCTTGATTTACCATATGCAGTCCAGAATCCTCTGTACCACTTGTAAAACATTCACAAACACAACCAAACCTCTTTACCGTTTGCATGATTGACGTTACCGAATAAAATTCAAGAAAGATGCCGATTCATGATCCACGATACCATCTTGGAATCTCCGGCAATTCCTGCAAAATCTTCAAACACAGATTTAAAAAGATGCCGATTCATGCTCCACTCTTACAAACCTGGGAGCTCCGGCAAGTCAGGTTTTTTCTATTTGAATAGTTTCACCCAAGCCTGACCAGCCTTGGGTGATTTTGAATTCTTGTTCAACAATGATGGAAAGTTTTTCTCATCCATTGTTAAACTAGAATTCTCGACTTTTACCTCAACACATGGCTCCTCTGGTTTTACCATACCAGAATCATTGCCTGAATGTGGCTTGTCTGACTTTAATGAGTCAGATTCATCGCCAACATGTGGCTCCTTTGTTTTTGAAGAAACAAATTCATCGCCAGGAAGTGAAAACTTCACTTTCTTCTTTTTCTCCTCTTTTGTCCTCAGATTTGCATCTGATGAATTCGACTTGCTTGACTTTGCAGTTGAGGAAGTTGATTCATCAGCACTCTTCTTCGATCTGTCGGGTGAACCCGAGGACAAAATCTTTTCGAGATATTCTCTCGCTTTCTTTCTCTTTTTCCTCAGTCTGTCTTTCTGCCCCTGTGAAAGTTTAACTTTCTTTTCCTGAATTGACTGTTCTGGAACTTTAGATTTCAGAACCTTTTGCTCCTGGGGCTTGACTTTGACTGGAATCTTTGCCGATTTCTGAGAATTAGCCCTCAATCTTTCATTCGATCTCCTTGGGCAATCTCTGGCAATGTGACCTTTGATATTGCAATTATAGCACCTCCTGGTCTCATAACTCCAGTATTGGCAGTTAACAGCAATATGCCCCTGATATCCGCAGCTGTAGCATACCCTGTTATCATACCAGTTACCATTTTCACACCAAACGCTCAGATCATAGCATTGTCTGGCTTGGTGATATTCCTTCCTCAAATGTGCTGGTTTTGACGCTTTTGCACTGTGGTTTGTTCTGCACACAACAAATTTTGAATTTTCATTTTCTATTTTTTGTAATTTTTTCTTTTGATTGGATGATCGTACTGATGAGTTTTTTTCTTCATTTTTAAAGTTTTGATTCTGTTTTACAATCTTCTTCACAGGTTTTTGCTTAGAGCATTCACCTTTTCAGTTGATTGCAGAACAGTTTTCTGAAATTTTTCTTTCAACTTTAAAAACAATTTTTGTTTTTCTTTTTTAACATTTTCATCATCAGACTCTGTCTCAGACTCATCTGCTGAATAAAAGTTCTCATTTTCCTCATCAGTTTTATCATCACAATCTTTGACTTTGACTTTGTCAAAGTTTGTAGCAGTTACACTTAACGGAACTGAATTGATCGGTTTTGGACAAGGAATATTCAACTTGTCAGATTTAGTCGCAAAACTGATCAATTTCTTCTCAAGTTTATCTATCTTGATCCTGGAATTCTTAGCTTCTTCCTCAAGCTGAGATATTCTCTCAAGATGAGACTTGATGGAATTTTCATTCTCAACCTTCAAATTTTCAAGAACAGACTTTTCATTTATCAAAATTTTGATCTGTTCCTGAAATTTTGATTCATTCGCTTTCAGGTTTTTGTTTTCAAGCTGTATCGAGAAATCTAAATCTTCTAAAGATTTCTGTTTGATTTCAAGCTCTTTTACCAACTCTTTGATTCTCTTTTGAGCGCTTTCACCTTCTTTTTCAAGTTCGACAATCTTGTGAAGATGGGAATTTATCATCTTTTGTTTTTCAATGTTGTTTTTACTAAACACATTTCTCCCATCTTCAAGAATTTTCACTTGCCCCTCAAATTCTTGATTTTTCAAAGTCAAACTGTTAAAATCAACCAACAGTTTGTCATTTTCGGCTTTCAACTTCTCACAATCTTTTTCCAGAGAAAGAATCTGATTTTCAGCAACGTGCTTCTCGTCTTTCAACTTTTTGACTTCAAATGCCAAACTTTCTATGTCTCTCACGAGTTTGTCATTGTCAGTCTTAAAGTTATCGCATGTTGAGCACATTGTTTCATTCTTCACCGATTCTTCAGCTTTTGAAGTTTCTTCTTCCTTTGCTATCAATGTACCTGCACAAAACAATTTAACGAAATCAAAAGGATTTCCATTATTATCAATATAACAACCTCGTTTGAAATCGTATTTCAGCACATGTTTTGTCCTGATACATTTAGTAACCCTTTTGTGTATCTATTCAATCGCATCTGAACTTAGATCTAGCACATTATACTCCAAAACCTTGATCAAATCTTTCTTTTTCTTTCTAACTTCAAGTTCATGAGTTTGAAGTTTGCTGATGAATTGATTAAGAGGTAATTTTGAAAAATTTGAGTTCTTCCTTAAATTCTTCAAACATTCTTCCCATTCAATCGGTAATGCATCTGCAAATTTCTCCAATTTTTCAACATTTGAAGGATATATCTCATGATCTTTCATATAATTCAGTAAAACGCTATATCTGTCTTTAAGATCATCCAACGTTTCGTCTTTCAGACACACAAAATATTTGAACCTTTTTGCCCAACCATCTTTGCTCACTTTCCTATACCCCTCATCTAGAAATCCGTTATTCCAGTTATTAAATCTTTCGAAATAATAGTTCTCCTTTTCATCAAACATCATTGCCATGTTTCGCAAAACAGAACGACACGTGTTTGTTGACGAATAAGCGATCTAAATGTGACAGAAAAGCGAACCAAACAGCAATTGAGCCAAATAAGCGGTCCAGATAAGCAATCCGGATGACAAATAAGCGATTCAAAAATTGTCTGAATAAGCGATCCAGAAATGATCCAAATAAGCGATCCACAATCAGTGAATTTGGAGCGGTCCAAATCAGTTCGAATAAGCGATCCAGGAGCAATTCGACCGAATGAGCGATTCACACTGGTCCGGATGAGCGATCCAAATAAGTCTGAATAAGCGATTCACAACAATGAATTTGGAGCGGTCCAAGATCAGATTGTCCGAATGAGCGGTTCCCAACCGTCCGGATGAGCGGTTCAAGGGTAGTCCGATCGAATGAGCGGTTCCTGATTCGTCTGGATAAGCGGTCCAGAACTGTTCGGTCGAGCGGTTCAGGCTATATTCGAACGAGCGGTCCACATTCAAATCCAATTTTGATCCACTTAGACTTTGAATTTTGATCTGAAACTTTCTAGGGTTTATCTCGATACTATTTCGCACAATCTGTGAAAAATTGAGCAAATTCCGACCGTGAAATCTTCTCGAATCAGAAAAAGAAGGTGTAGAAGTAAGAAAAAGTGACGAAATCCGGCTAATTTCTGCAGAGAACCTCTTCCTGAGCTCTGATACCACTTGTAGGATCGTATTCTGACCCGAACGAGTCGTTCAGAGGCTTTCTCCTTGGTTTCAGGTGCGGAATTACAAGAAACTAAGGTAGAAACAGCAGGCAAATCACTTTAACTACTTGTTTTACTAATATCAGACGTTTACAGCTCAAATCTCGCACCGGCAAAGCTTCGGCACGATTTCTACACAATGTTCCAACTGTTACAACTGGAATCGCCCCAAGGGTATATATAGACCTCTGGGACCGCTTATTGGACAGGCCCAATAAGCGGCCCATACATGTCATTGGAGCGGTTCATGCAATCATGTCCAATGAGCGGTTCAGCTGGTTTGCCATACGAGCGATCCAGCTTGATTGCCATTCGAACGGTTCAGCTTCTAACCGTTCGAGCAGTTCAGCCCAATAATACCCTAGTGAGCGATCCAATATCTAAACCTATACAATCACTATTTCTCATATTTACAATCATTTACAATCATTCCTATTCTAAGACTCTAAGACTCGAACGAAGATGTAGTCGACAGACAACTGCACCAACAATTGTTGTTGTAAAACCCATCATTCCGGTTCCTTTGATTGTTGTTTCGTGGTTGACGGTTGTTTTCATAACCGTCATTTCTCACATTCCCATACCCGTAGTCATCATTCCCCGCAAAGTTGGCGTTTTGGTAGCCAAACTCATCATCTTCAAAACCTCTATCATTGTAGACGTTACCCCTATTCACATACCCCCAATCTTCATAATCATTAGCCTGATCATCGTAATATCCCCCATCATCCGAATTTTCCGTATGAACACTCACATGTTCCGGCGATTGGTAACCGGGAACACTAAACGGCTCATTGTCGGGGATGGCGTTTCTCAAATCATCTATATTAAAGAACGGGTCTTCATTCGGGGGATTGCCACGATCTCGATTGCCTCTACGGTCGGAATTGACATTCCGGTCATCGATGTGAATGGGTAAGGAATTCTGTTGGTGAAGGTTTTGTTGTTGGGGTGTTCTTTGGGTGTTGTTGGGATTTTGGTTTCGGAAAGGTGGTGTGGGTGGTCTAGAGTTGTTATTACCACCCGGTTGCTCTTGAGGTATAGGTTGAACGTTTTGGGCGGGATTGAAGTTGCTTCGGTATTGGAATTGGTTCGGATTTTGATTTTGGTTAAGGTTTTGGTTTTGGTTTGAGTTTTGATTTGCCATTGAATCGGTTTCAATGGTTGGTGTGAATTGTAGTGTTTGAGTGGTTTGATTAGAAACAAGAGTTGCTTCTAACCGGCTTGCTAAGTTTCTTCTTGCTACTCTTTCGATTTCCGGTTCGTAAACCAATGGTGAAGTCCTCCCAGAGTTTCGCGTATGCATACACTACCTGTAACCTGCACAAGTAACACACCCCGCGTAACAAGGAAAAAGACAAGGTACAAGAAGAGAAACTATGCAATTTAAATAGTTTATCACGTAAATTCAAACAATATCCAAACACAAAGCGCACGCACTCCCCGGTAACGGCGCCAAAATTTGATCGGAGTGTCGCGCTCCGGTCAAAGATAATATTTATAGTCCCAAATTACCCTTAACAAATAGCTAGTGGTAGTAATGGGTCGAACCACGAAGAGTATGTGGTTTGCGAATGGATTCGATTGAATTAAAATGAAAGTCACAAATTATGAAGCTTGCTATAATGTTTTTGTATTTTTATTTGGTGGAAAAAGATGTGAATTGGTTTAATTGATTAAAGACTAATAATTAACGATTGCAAGAAAATTTGATTATTAACAATAATGATAAAAAGGGTTCACACCCGGTTTCGGTAATTGCCAACCTAGGGTTTCTACAAGTTTTAGATACAACTCAATTGTATACGATTAGCGGATTTAGTGTACCGTGACTTAGGTGCCAATAACTATCAACGTTTCGAAAAACGGACAAGAATGCACTTTGTAATCAACACAAGTAAAACCTAACCAAGACAATGCATAACTACACATAACCATTTCGCAAAGTCATAACTTTATAATCGTTCGACAATTTACGAATACGAAACAAATGTAAACTATTGTCAATGGTTTCAAAAATCAATACAAATTGTCACAAAGTTGAATCAAGAACAATTCAAAACCCTAAATTAACAACTATCTACACCGGGGTGAAACCAAGGTGATTAGCCGCTCATGGTTGAAGAAACTTGATCACCGGATGATTGGAACTTAACTTGGACCATCTTGAAGCTTGAACAATGGAGAAATGGTGGATGTTGAGGGTTTTGGTGAAGGATGTTGGTAAAAGGAATGATGTATAGATGATTAGGGTTTATGGATGGATTGATGATTGTGAATGATGATGATGATGATGTTCTTGATGATTTAGGTGATATGTGTGATAAGAGATGGAATAGAAGTCAATCGTCGGTGAATTAGGCTCCAAGGATGATGATTCAACTCACATGAAGTGTAACTCTCGAATTAATGGCCAAAGAACTAATTAAACTCGTCAAAAGATCAAGAAAACAAAAGTTTCGCGTTTGAACAAACGGGAGCTCGTCGCCGACGACCTTGACCCCGTCGGCGACGCCCTCTCAAAAGCTGAAAAACTGGCAACAGCCTTGTTTGACTGGTTACGGGCAAGATTGGCCGACGGGTGTTTCTAGAGCCCGTCCCAGACGGCCTAGAGACTAGATAATCAGACGCGAGCCTCTCCTCAGGCAGATTCCTCCTTTTGCTCCTCAGCCTACGGGGTATTAGCAGCCGTTTCCAGCTGTTGTTCCCCTCCCAAGGGCAGGTTCTTACGCGTTACTCACCCATCCGCCACTGGAAACACCACTTCCCGTCCGATGAATCCTTCATGCATGCTCCACTTGGCTCGGGGTCCAGCTCCAATTCTCCAATTTCTTCATTTTGCACTCCCGGTTGATCCGTATTGCATCCCGATTGTCCGGTTTGCGTCCCGGTGACTCGTAAAGCTCCCAAAAAGCTCCTTAAACTCCGTCAAACTGCAAAACACATTTTTAATTAAGAGTAGGCTATTTGGAATTAAAAATCATATAAAAACATCAAGTTACACGATTACGAACACCGGTTTTAACCACGTATCAAAACTTGGAAAACCTTGAATAGAATATCTATTCATGATGATGTTTCCAAGAGAAGTTAAATAAAAACATGTGTTATTCACAATGATGAATAACAATGCAATAACAAGATTAGTTCATGTGGAAACTTGGGCGGGAGTGAGTATCCAAGTGAATAATTCTCAACATAATACTATTGAGAAAGGTAACGATCACATTAACGATTGCGATTATATAATAGTTAGATAAAAAAGAAAACTTTTTATATGTTCAAGAATGAAACGGGTAAAACTACTAATTGATTAAATAGCAATTGAGTAAAGTTGTGCCAATTTAAATCAAAGATATAGAAATGAACAGAGACGTTACTTACATAGGGCGTGATGTGAAAATTATGAAAAGGTCATGCGTGTCATGTGTTGACCGCTTACTCTGGCCAAGTAAGTAGTGAACACATGATACCATGAACTTCTTATGATGGACGCATTTACATCCGATGTAATAAGGACGGGGTGAATGGGACAATTTAAAAAGGGTACCCAAAAGAATAAAATAAACAAAATGTTTGATGATAAACGTAAACGCAAGTCGGATGACAGAAGCGTATTACGTTAGAATAATGAGCCTGAGAGAAGGGACAAGGAAGAAAGTAAATGAAAACACAGACCGACTAATAGGAATGCTAAGGCATAGGGATAAAAGTTCGACTGTCACAAGTGATGAAATTCACACGAACAAGTCAAATGAATTAAATAAAGAATAAAGGACTTGATTGAATAAAAGCGATGGATTTCGCTAAGACGACCAAATAAATTAAAGCAAAGTCTTATTACATACCGGTACGGTTGCCTTAATAATGACTTCGGTAAAATACCCGATAGACGGGTAGGATTTTGAGTGTATGCGTAAACCATGAGACGGGAACGCGAATTGAAGGTCAAAAGACTCGGATTGAGAGTTATGACTAAAAGACAACAAAATTTTGCAAACATAAATTTTGAAAATTTCGTTCAACTGTTTCAAAGTTGAACGGGTAGGATAAAAAAAATGAAGTTTGACATTCACAAGTAACGAAATTTCACATGAACAAGTTAAACAAACTAAATAAAAAATAACCTTTGCTAATGTAAGTAAGCGCGAACTGAATAAATAAAAGCGTGAAATGTTAAGATAAAAGAACCCGGGTAACGGGTTGTAAATAAATATAGGAATAAACCGGATAACAATAAGCGAGAAAACAAACCGACGTGTAAATGACATAAGAAGTCATAGAGTCTGGAGATTAGTTTAAAATGGAAGCGGATGTAGTCTTAGACTACGGTCAAGGTCCATAGAATTCAAGAATGAAAATGAACGACTTCTAAACTTAAAAAGGGCGTGTTGACACCGAAAGTATAATTTTAGAACGACATGAGTAAAAGATGATCTACGAGATCGTCATAACCCCCGGGATAGTAAGTGGTGATGAGGTCTACGGCACCAAAAAGACCCTTGGGTCACAAATAGAAAGAAACAAACTGTTGGAGTCTCACCTTAAAGAGGTGGAAATCTAAAGAAATAGCCTACAAGGCTAAGTAAAAGAACCTACGGGTCATTTGGGTAAAGCGTGGAAAACTGGTTACAATTCTCCGTGTAAAATAATAACGGCCAGGAATAAAACTTAGAACGGAAATTCCTTGACATGAGAAAAAGACGTATGTCACGACTCCCGACCCACCCTGGACGGAATCGGGAGCCGCGAGTAGTCCAGTGGTATCGGTGAGTTATTTTGAAAAATATTGCAGCGGAAATTTCATCAGGACCGTGAGTTAGGAAAAATATCAGAGTTTAGAAACACCGGATTTTATTTATTAAATAGATGGGATAAACCCATGTTTTACAAAGGTAGCTTTTAATACGGGATAAACCCAAAAACAATATTTCTTAAGTTGATTTAATTAATAAAATAAGCCACTTCTTGAAGTCCTTCAGTGCTGGATCCAATCCTTACTCCAATCTACTGTAATTACCTGAAACGCGTTTTAAAAAGGTTTTGTCAGCGGGAAATACTGAGTGAGTTCATTCAGGTTTTATAAAATGACCCTTAGTTATAAATTACAGCATAAGAGCGATTACAATGGTTTATATCTTATATTTATCTGGCGCCATGTCACAATGGTGACATGTCACAATGGTGACGATGGTCATACCACTATTAGGTCAATGAACCCAAATAGTGATGATTATCCCTAGTAGGTCAATGAACCTGACTGGGAGAAAATTAGTAATGTGCACAATACCCCACTAGCCAGTGATTCAAGATATCCACGACTTAGTCCCTGTAATTATAACTTCGAAAATAATTTGGAGTATTGTAAAACAGTTGATAAAAAGAGAATGACTCACAGTATAAGCATGCAGTATTGATTTAACAAGCTTCTTGATTCTACTCCTTCTGATAATTAAGCATATACTTTATTATTTTGGATCTTCTGATGATTAAGCATCCATTTTGATTGTAAGCGTATAGTTGGGAGTATTCTGATGGTTAAACATATAGTTTAACAGAATGGAATACGTATTTGCGTAAAACCCAAATCAAACCTAACGATGATCACGAGATTCGAACCTTAACGAATTTCACAAAGTATAACACTTTGGATTCCGTTTACTGAAATTCACAAAGTATAGTACTTTGGATTCCGTTTACCGAAATTCACAAAGTACAACACTTTGGTATTCGTTCGTTGGTTCCTGAATCAATTGGACAGAACATCGCTTTGGTGATTATTGGTTATAACACCAACGTATAGAGAGAAGAATAGAAGAAATGAACAAAGGAAAATGAATCCTAAGCTTCCTATTTATATGTAGATTTATTCCTTAGCTAGGAAGTTTCCTTAATCATTAAGTTTCCTTAACTATTAAGTTTGCTTATCCATTTAACTAAATAACTTACTTAGCTTAATTAATCTTGCTTAGCTTAATTAATCTTTCTTAGCTTAATTAATCTTAATTAATCTTGATTAACTTAATTAATCTTGATTAATTAATCATACTTAACTTAATTAATAGATTAATTAATCTACTCAGCTAACTTAGCTGCTAAGTTTATTTAACTATTAAGTTTACTTAGTATTAAGTACTCTAGCAGCTCCTTGCTTACGAGTTCTAATTTCTAGATACTATGGAACTCGTATTAGTGTATTAACTCAATTCAACTTTAACGATAATCACGAGATAAAACCCTCACAACGAATGACAAAGTGTAATCACTTAAACATCCATCGGATTCACAACGAATGATAAAGTATTCCCCGAGTTCGGGTGGTACTTAAACATCCTGTCAGAATCACGACTAATGACAAAGGATAGCACTTAAACATCCCGTCGGATAGTTTCAGTCGATCGGAGATTGAATCGTAGCAGTGATTAGAGTTATTACCCTAATAACGAGCAGAGTTTCGGGGTTTTAGGGCGTTGATAGAAAGAAACGGAGACACAAAGAGTAGGACGACGTTTTAGACCGTCGAACTGAGCGATTTGAACTGATCCCAAACCCTGGCTTTATAGCCATTTTTGTTGCCTCCCGCGTGTCGCGCACGGGTCGGCCTCCCCTGTCGCGTGTCGCGGGGAGGGTCGACCTGGCTTCGGTTGCCACGTGTCCCACGTAGTTCTGACACGTGTCGCAGTGTTGTGACGCATGTCCTTGGCCGCCCTTCTCATCCAATCGTGCGTTTTTCCTCGATTTTCGTGCCGATACTTATCACGTATGCTTGATCTTGATTCCAATCAATTTGGTTTTTTAATTGTGAATCTAATAAGACTATTTTTATGCAATTTGGTTCATCGAACTACAAGATTCCTTACCTGCTAAATTTTCCAGATTGAGTATACAAGTTTCATCGCGTGTAGTTCTGGTTTTGATTACGGTTTGTTATCGAGACTATCTTTGAGGGTTGTTACATCCTCCCCACCTTGTTTTAAATCTCGTCCTCGAGATTTGGACTATGATATCTTTAGGGGTTACGTTACTCTTTTTAATTAGTAAAAACAATATATCATCGGATGGAATCAAAAGATACTTGATAGGCATGAAATTTTGAAATAAAATGACTTTGTAGAAACAATAGAATTCGATGTCAGAAAAGAACTTACTTTTATCAATTGAGGGAGATTCTGAATTGATAAATCTCTATTTTGTGAATGGAAGTATGAAAAATGATTTGTCAATGATCAAACCGAAAATCAATATCGTTTACTTAAATGGTAAGGACACACTGGACAATAGAATTTAGTGTATCCTGGTCTGAATACATAACTGTATCAGAACTATAAAAATGATGAATTAAACGAATGACGTATGAATAGGGTTTATTATTAGCACAGGCTATAAATTTATACGAATACTGCAAGGTGTCGGAAAGAAAATAATTATGGTGACTGAATAAATTCACCATTTTCGAAATTAATTGAGAGTCTCAAGGAAGCGAATCTAGATATTTCAAAAGATGAGACATTCCGATGAAATGATATAGTTTCCAAGGTGATTATGTTCAAGCCAAAAGATATATGATCAATAGATATTTAAAATGAATGTGAAGAATTTTTTTTTTTAAATTAATAAAATTCTCTGTCAGAAGAAAACTTACCTTGATTGATACCTAAGGAAGACTTAAGATTGACAAGTTCAAAATGAAATGAAAACATGAAAATGATTTGTCAAATATTGAATTATGATATGAGAAAATCAATGTGCTGAGATGGGTGATTTGTACGAAAAGACAATAAAGTTAGTGTATTTTTGTCTTAATACATAATTGTATTCAGATGATTTTAATCAAAATGTTTGATTAAAGATAGGTGATATTTTGATTTATTAAATACATTTTCCTTTTATGTTATCATAAAGTAGAATAATAAATAAATATAGATAGGTTTAAAATATCAAAACCCGTGGTAATTTTGACAAAATAATGATATATGTTTTGTAAATAGGTTTACCCAATATCCGAGAACTCACGATTATCATTTTTAAAATCAAGTATGTTTAACTATAAGATTTTATAATAGGGTATTTTAAATCATAAAAGTAAAATGTTTATTTTAATATCAAGCATACTTAAATATTGGCTTTTGATATTTTAATATATATATATATATATTATAAAAGAATATTTCTATAAGTATTTAATAGTTGTGAAATATTAATCAAGATGAACATTTATTTATAATATGTCCTGTTCATAATTATTTAGATAATTTATCCGTCCCTTTAATTGTTTTATGAAAATGTCTTCTCTTTACAGTACAAAGTATATATATTTCTATATATAATATAAAAATATTTTTATATATAATTTGAATTTTACTAAATAAGTATGATGACTTAATTTACATACATTAAATAGTTATTATCATGGTTGGATATTGGTTAGTGCTGCCTTGTTTAAGCATAGGTGATCAGTCCATGCCTAACTAAGGCTAGGCTATCCAATATCTATCCCTGACAATAACCCTAGTATTTTAAAATAATACTAACACTATTACTATTAATATATTATTACTAATAATGAAACTAAACATAAACTTAAATGAGAGTATACCGAAATATGAAATGAATTTGTGTATCATTATCTTAGCACATGATTGTGTTAAGATTGCTTGTATAGAAATAAATCAACAAAGCGGAAACAAATTATTAAATCCGAGATTAGCGCAAGCTTCAGATTTTGTAAAAAACGTCACCACAAGGTGATCGTGATCAAAGAAATAACTCAGTGAAGTCGAAGGCCAAGAAACATGTTATAGCTCAAGAGAATCAAAGTGCTTGTTGGGATTATTTCGAATATGATGACCCAAAAATATTATATGGGACTTTGAATTGAATACGTATTGCGAGCAAGTTTACTTGGTTTGAATAAAACGAGTTTTAATAAGGAAGTTCGGACATGATTATAACAGAAACCATGTATACTCTTCAAAGAAAATCGAGTTTTTCAAGAAATTCATTGATTCGATATTAAAGAGTCATCGCTTTGTAAAAACGCGGTTTACAATGAAAAGATCAAGTATAGCGAAATGATATTTGAACTTTTGATAAAACAACAAATTGGAATGATGCTCTCCTATGGTCTTCATAATTCAAATGAACCACATGCGCAACAAACGGTGCATGTGTAGCGTGTGGATTTACCAAGAAATGAAATGGATCAATATTTGCTACTATGAAAGAAATCCTCATGGTATGATGATTGCAAAAGTCAACTCATTATAGGCAGAAGTCAGGATTGCAACGGAAGGAATATAAGAATTTTATCTGGAATTTCGTGTGATAACCGTTGTTAAGTGATATTACTAGAGAATATCGAATAAAAGTGGGGATTATAAAGGTATATGACTTCTTTTGCAGTGCCAATAGTTATGACTTTGATTAGACTGTACACCGATTGTTGTGAAATTTGGTTCTATCGTATCTCAGCGATATTTTGATCGTTTGTAAGATTATGTGGCAAAGTGCCGCTTTTTGATTAGGAGTTCTTTTACTGACGGAATTAGTATTGGTATCATCGTGCCCAAATTTATATTTTTCAAAGGTCTTGTTTTGGAAGTCGTGTGTGATAAACTTTGACGTCTGTGGACATATAATTTAAGTTTCATGTGTTTTCTTGTGCATTAGCACAACTTTATATGCTTTTTACTTGCATAAATCGTATATGGTAACTCTTTTAGAATTTCTTTTACTTTTGATGATGTCCCGACTTAATGGGTTTCCATTGTTTATATTGTCGCACGAGTTACGAGGTAGATGATCAAACGAAATAATGTTTGATATCGGAAAAGAGATTCCTGATAAAGAAATTTAGATTTATTATTAACACATCTGTTTGTGCTTTATTCTTAAGTGACTTTTGGAATTTCTTATAGATATACATATCTATATAATCATATATTTCACATGTTATAATATACATACCCTTTATAAGGTCAATGTATTTAACAGATTCATATTTCCAAAAACAAGTCAGATATCAGGTCATGATATTATTTAGGGAAATCTTGTCACTTGTTTGACATACTATATACCCCATCTTATCCGATTCGCGCCGGAGAGGTAATCTCAGTATTTCCGGACAAGCTGGAGAGTCTGCTACTCTATACCCAGTTTTGCCAGAGAAAATTTTCTATTTCCCATAAATAGTATCTTTTCAAGATTTTAAAAATGCCTCTTTTATTAGGGCTTTTATTCAGAATCAAGGAAATTTGTATTTCCATAACATATCTTTATTCTAGACCAAGTAATATCAATAAGCAAGAATAAATAGCAATTAAGTGCTATTGCATGCTAATCGTCATTCTTATGGCATACCAATATTCATCACATTATACTTATATAAGTAATTTATCTTGAAGCTTATATTAAGGCAAAATTCTTAAGTTCAAGTCTAAATATTATCCTGAGTGCTACCAGATATTATTAAGTTCCTAATTCTTCCGTTTAAACTTAGGTATTGTTATAACACCTAATTGCTTAAACAAGTGGCTTAGCTTATACTAAGGCATCTTTTCTTATGTTCAAGTCTAAATATTATCAAATGTGCTACCAATTAAAAGCAATTTCCTAACTCTTTTATTTAAGCTTAAGTATTATTATCACAACACTTATAGGCTTAAAGCAGTGGCTCTGATACCACCTTCTGTCACGACTCCCGACCCACCCTGGACGGAATCGGGAGCCGCGAGCAGTCCAGTGGTACCGGTGAGTTATTTTGAAAAATATTGCAGCGGAAATTTCATCAGGACCGTGAGTTAGGAAAAATATCAGAGTTTAGAAACACCGGATTTTATTTATTAAATAGATGGGATAAACCCATGTTTTACAAAGGTAGCTTTTAATACGGGATAAACCCAAAAACAATATTTCTTAAGTTGATTTAATTAATAAAATAAGCCTTCTTGAAGTCCTTCAGTGCTGGATCCAATCCTTACTCCAATCTACTGTAATTACCTGAAACGCGTTTTAAAAAGGTTTTGTCAGCGGGAAATACTGAGTGAGTTCATTCAGGTTTTATAAAATGACCCTTAGTTATAAATTACAGCATAAGAGCAATTACAATGGTTTATATCTTATATTTATCTGGCGCCATGTCACAATGGTGACATGTCACAATGGTGACGATGGTCATACCACTATTAGGTCAATGAACCCAAATAGTGATGATTATCCCTAGTAGGTTAATGAACCTGACTGGGAGAAAATTAGTAATGTGCACAATACCCCACTAGCCAGTGATTCAAGATATCCACGACTTAGTCCCTGTAATTATAACTTCGAAAATAATTTGGAGTATTGTAAAACAGTTGATAAAAAGAGAATGACTCACAATATAAGCATGCAGTATTGATTTAACAAGCTTCTTGATTCTACTCCTTCTGATAATTAAGCATATACTTTATTATTTTGGATCTTCTGATGATTAAGCATCCATTTTGATTGTAAGCGTATAGTTGGGAGTATTCTGATGGTTAAACATATAGTTTAACAGAATGGAATACGTATTTGCGTAAAACCCAAATCAAACCTAACGATGATCACGAGATTCGAACCTTAACGAATTTCACAAAGTATAACACTTTGGATTCCGTTTACCGAAATTCACAAAGTATAGTACTTTGGATTCCGTTTACCGAAATTCACAAAGTACAACACTTTGGTATTCGTTCGTTGGTTCCTGAATCAATTGGACAGAACATCGCTTTGGTGATTATTGGTTATAACACCAACGTATAGAGAGAAGAATAGAAGAAATGAACAAAGGAAAATGAATCCTAAGCTTCCTATTTATATGTAGATTTATTCCTTAGCTAGGAAGTTTCCTTAATCATTAAGTTTCCTTAACTATTAAGTTTCCTTAACTATTAAGTTTGCTTATCCATTTAACTAAATAACTTACTTAGCTTAATTAATCTTGCTTAGCTTAATTAATCTTTCTTAGCTTAATTAATCTTAATTAATCTTGATTAACTTAATTAATCTTGATTAATTAATCATACTTAACTTAATTAATAGATTAATTAATCTACTCAGCTAACTTAGCTGCTAAGTTTATTTAACTATTAAGTTTACTTAGCTATTAAGTACTCTAGCAGCTCCTTGCTTTCGAGTTCTAATTTCTAGATACTATGGAACTCGTATTAGTGTATTAACTCAATTCAACTTTAACGATAATCACGAGATAAAACCCTCACAACGAATGACAAAGTGTAATCACTTAAACATCTATCGGATTCACAACGAATGACAAAGTATTCCCCGAGTTCGGGTGGTACTTAAACATCCTGTCAGAATCACGACTAATGACAAAGGATAGCACTTAAACATCCCGTCGGATAGTTTCAGTCGATCGGAGATTGAATCGTAGCAGTGATTAGAGTTATTACCCTAATAACGAGCAGAGTTTCGGGGTTTTAGGGCGTTGATAGAAAGAAACGGCGATACAAAGAGTAGGACAACGTTTTAGACCGTCGAACTGAGCGATTTGAACTGATCCCAAACCCTGGCTTTATAGTCAATTTTGTTGCCTCCCGCGTGTCGCGCACGGGTCGGCCTCCCCTGTCGCGTTTCACGGGGAGGGTCGACCTGGCTTCGGTTACCACATGTCCCACGTAGTTCTGACACGTGTCGCAGTGTCGTAACGCGTGTCCTTGGCCACCCTTCTCATCCAATCGTGCGTTTTTCCTTGATTTTCATGCCGATACTTATCACGTATGCTTGATCTTGATTCCAATCAATTTGGTTTTTTAATTGTGAATCTAATAAGACTATTTTTATGCAATTTGGTTCATCGGACTACAAGATTCCTTACCTGCTAAATTTTCCAGATTGAGTATACAAGTTTCATCGCGTGTAGTTCTGGTTTTGATTACGGTTTGTTATCGAGACTATCTTTGAGGGTTGTTACAACGTAAGACAAAGAGAGAACGTAAACTAAAAATTTAGTTTTTAGCCAAAAGCAATGTTTTAACAAATATAAGTAGTATGAGGTGGTTTAGAAAATATTAAACACGCATAAGGCCGGAGATGGCAAAATAGTATACCCGAGTGACGGGGTATGAAGTGGCGGCGACTAGGTAGTCTAGCCGGTAAAACTATTCAAAGTCAAGATAATGTCATGATAAATGCAAAGGGCTTGTTAATATAAGACAAGCGCAGAATAAGCATGTTAACAGACTAACGCGAATGAGGGGTCAAGTGACAACTCGCTCAAATAGGTAACAAAGATAAGAAATATAAGATGAAAGTTACGGTTCGTAAGGACTTACACATGAAGGATACACATGTCAATACGAATGATAAATATTGACAAAAAGGAATGAATGCTTTAAAAATGAAATCAAGTTCGTTTGGTTTAAACCAATGAGCTACGCAAATAAGGTTTCGGGGACGAAACCTCTTTAAGGGGGGTAGACTTGTAACACCCTGAAAATGGGTTTGGTAATCAAACCACATTAATATTTATGAACGGGTAAAATAGCGTTAGTGGTGAAATTAACCCGGTAAATATTAGGAATTAAATAAATAAACCTAATATTAATTAAAAGGAGGATAAATAAGTTGAGAAAAAACAAAGTATATAAAAAGGGGCCCGAATTAACGAGACTTAAAATAAACGGGTTATAACTCTCGGAACCCACTAAGTTAACTAGGAATAAATAACCTAGTTAGTTATTTGTTTTAAAACAATAAAGAAGCATGAATTAGTAAGCCTTTTATAAACCTTGAATATTGGAGGGACTAAAATAGGCAAAAGTGAAAGTGAATTTAATAAAAGAAAAATCTACACCAAAAACACAAACAAGAGTGTGTTCCTGGTCGACTTCTACACAGAGCAAAGGAGGGTTCTTCTCTTGAACCCTAAATCACAAAAATTCAGCAAATTAAAAGAGAAATCGAGCCGGGAAATTGGGGCTTTTAATAAAAACGTGATCACCAAGTTTAGGGAATCACAAGGTATGTTGAAATTTGATGTTTGGTGACATTTTGAATTTGTGATAAACATGCATAAACGAAATTTTTATATGAATGTTGAATGTTATAGTGATATTGATGTGAGTATAAGTCTAGGAACAAACCCTAGATGCAAACTTGTAGAATTGTATCATAAACTAGTGATTAGTCAATTAATCAAGTATGAACTAAGTGGGTTTTGACTAAATAGTAAAGATGATGATATGCATGTGCTTAAAATCATCATATTTGATAGTTGGAGCAAAATATTTGAACAATTATGAGTTCGAGTGAATGCTCATATATGACTTGAAATGGGTTTTTGTATATTATGATGAAATTAGTGATTTTGTTCATGTAAATAGGCCTTTGGAATCATTGTTAGCATTATTAAACTTTATTATGTTTTATATGTATTTAATCGAATTTATAAGTAGGTAAGATATGTATGATATGCACTCGAATTGTAGATGATAAGCTTATGTATTTACCGGTGTGATAGGCGGGTGAATAATTCAAATAACTGCCGGAGGTAGTTACCCGCCAAAATTCAACCGCCAAAACATTATGTATTTATTCATGATTGCCGACAACATTGTCGGATATCAAGACATTCAACTTCTGCTAGAATTGTCCAGTATCCTTTCGATGTTCATTATCTTTCATTCATTATTTGCACCATGGAAATCCAATTCGGATCACTCTCAAACATGAACCCAATCACACCTCATGTTTCCGCTGCAAATATGACTTCTGATCCCCAACTTAGTGGTATCAGAGCGGCAATGGGGAAGAAGAAGACTGAAATTAAATCCACTTCCACTTTGTTGCCATGCCAACATTGCACAGATGAGATGAACGGCAAGAACAAGCGAATTCATCGAGAGAAAACATGTTTTTACTGTCACCAACCTGGGCACCAAATTTACTCATGTTAAAAGAAGGAAACAGACGAGGCAACCCAATTGATTTGACAAGCGGTGAATACGGGAATACAGAAACAAGAAGGAGAAATCAGTAATCATCAGGAGATGATTGTCATCGGTATCGAAGGAGGGCTATGGAGCGATATTTGGTACGTTAGTTCTGTATTTACACATCACATTGTCGGAAATCTAAATGTGTTTAAACGCATTAAACTTATTGTTGGGGTTGATACACGGTCTGGGGGAAACAACTTCTTATTCACACGAGGGGTTGGATCGGTTGAAATTAAAACATGCAATGAAACTATGAGAATACAAAGTGTGTTTTATTCTCTGGAGTTAGACCGGAACGTCTTGAGCATGGATCAATTGACACTGCAAGGCTACACCGTCAATAAGGCCAGTGATACTTGCAGAATTTTTCCTATGTTTTCAACCCCGGTGAACAACTCCGTGAATGAAGTAAGTGGACTGATAAGGGAAGAGGAAATTGGGTTAAATGAAAAATAGGGTATATGATGTGTGAAATATATGTTAATTAAATTCAACAAGTTTTAAAAATTGGAAAAACCCGTAAACCACACACTACCGGCAAGTGTACCGGTCGTAAGTAGTAAAACAAGTAAGTCCGAGTATCGAACCGTGGACACAATCTAGCGACTCTTGATACTAAACCTCTATCGACCCCTAGCCTAATAAATTGGTTTTGTTTTGAGAAAAATATTTTTAAACTAAAAAGCAATTTAAATAAATATACGACCAAACAGCAGCAAGCACAGACAACTAGAGACTGGACTGAAACTCAAGTATGAGAAAAATAGGTTACCTAGGTAAGAATCCCTAGACTCATGAATAAAATCCTATCCTTGGTTTCGAATGAAGACTCTGTCTAACCCGATAGACCCCCGGCAGGAAAACCGAACCAAACAGTATGACAAGTGATGAAGTGCTAAAATGGACTGACTCGAGTTATCGACCACCAAATCCCACAACTATTAGGTATAAAGTAATTTATTTACTAAAACCCTCCAATTATGAAGCAGAAATAATAAAGAACACCGAGACCCTAGAAAACTCTAGACGCGAATAGACAGATGAACCCGAGTTATCGGCCACCCAAACTGCCAAACAACGCCCAGCTAATAACCTAGCAATTCTAGATTAGATTTCTCACCTCTAGAAAAGATTGCACGTTTTAATTAATAGGTTTTAATAATTATTACACTTGAATTAGATTTCTCACCTTCAAGGTCTAGACCGAAAGGTTACAACCTAGACTGACTCCCGGCTCTAAAGTATATTTCTAAGTATCTAGAGCAATGGAACCAACAAATAAATTATTAAGCCAATCAAAACCAACACACAAATAATTAGAATCGGGTTCAAAAATTATAACTTATAAATCATCACATTCATTCAAAACCAAAAATTATTCAATTAAACAATCATCTAGTTCATCAACCCTAGGCAACCATAAAAAGTTTAGCTACTCATAGTCAATAAAAACGCATAAACAATGTTCAAATTGACCGCATACATCATGTCTACTAATGAAGAGAACAAAGTTTAGTGTTTAAATCTAACCGGGTTGCGAACTAATATCTTAAAAATAATTAATACTTCTTCTTTCGCCGTCCAACTGTCTTCTGTCTGCCCTCCTTATTTTTCAGCTGCCAATTCTTCAACTGTTGCCGTCACTATCTTGCGTGAATTGCCCTCTTCTTTTTGACGCCTACTATATGTATATATATTGGCCTTTTAGGGCTTTAATTGTTTAATACCCACTAATTTTGTTTCAAAGCCCAATAAACAAAACAAGTTCATTACCCCACTGATTTGTCGAACATAATTGTGGAGTTTTGCGGCTCACTATCTTCACAAAGATATATTCACTGAATTTCGTCCAAGGCATATTTTCACAACTTCATACTCATGCCTAATGTCATTTGGAGGCCCAATAAAATTCGTTCACTAATCCACGTAAATGTTGACATGGGTCCTTTTCATGATCCACTCAATTGCCTCCAAATTGATGCCAAGTTCTTGGTTTAGTTTTTGACCCCACAAGTATTAATATCTTCCTGTAGATACAAAAGTTAAATGCCCATATTAGTGAAGTCATGGCAATAAATGCGAGCCACATTTAAATTCCTTTCTTTTCTTTACGCGTGTTTAGCAAGAATTTTCTTTTCAAAACATGTCTTTATTAACTCCGTAATTAATTTCTAATTGAATTCCATTTAACCTCAATGTCCATTATTCACTTGTCACTAAATGTCATCTTTAAACCATTTTAGCTTATTTTCTTTTAAAACCATTGAAATCCAAATATGAACTAACTACAAGTGGATTTTAATAAAAACAACCTTAAAACTATTCAAAAGTGTAGGAAATATTTATATAAAAATATGTATAATTTAGACCCCATCAAATATCTCCACACTTAACCTTTTGCTTGTCCCTAAGCAAAATCCTAAGCAACATGTCCAACTTAAACACTTAACAATAACGCAAGTCTCGAATAAGTTATAACCCGAACTACGAAATCATCAAACACAGAGGTTTCGCAAGACTTACAACGTTCAAAAGGTGACGAATCATAATATTTAAATGAAAACGGGGCATACCTAATCAAGTTTTTCTCACCTTCAAGCAATCAATTATGCACTGTCAACACCCCTCACAATATCACTCATCACTCGGCTAATAAATATGTAATTTTGAGTGAACTCTCAAAATCAAACTATGAAGCATACTATCATAAGCTTGTACGTCAATCAGATCTCCACCTAAATGTTAAAACTTGACACGGATCAAAAGGACTTTATTGGGTAGGCAAGGGCTAAAGGTAGGTTAATTTTTTTTATTGGGAAAAAGTGGCTACACACATAATCACACAATAAACCGGATAAGCACGAAACAAACACTAACAAATTGGTCATTTCGACCCACAACTTTTATTCTTTTTTTTTTCTTTTTCTCATCTTTTGCTCTTTTTTTTTTCTTTTTTTTTTTCATATTATCTTTTTGGCTTTTTCTCTTTTTTTTCTAAGGAAAAACACAAATGACATAACACGATCCGGTTATCAAATCAACAATGGGTAACAAACGAATGGTTAGGCGCAAAGTGGTGTAACTAAGGGTAATGGTGAAACGGGTTAAACACAAAGGTTACACAAACAAGGTGATCCTAATGCCTCTATCACATCCATGTCAAATCCTAACCGAAGGTCTTAAACTGTATCAAAACGCACAAGTTCTAAAGTAATGCAACAAGTCGGTAAACACACATGAAACGAAAATAGTGGTCATATATATGAAACATGTAAAGGCTCAAATCTCACTATCACGTGGAAAATATGGCTACCGATATCGACAATGCACAATTGATTAACTCTCCGGCTCCATCCACTATCCTAGGCATCCCAAAACCTTTTACTCCCAAAAATCGATTCAGTCAACCTACTATCCCGCAACTTAAAGAAACATGCGCTCTCGACTCGTAAATTCGACAATTAAACCGTTTTTGACCGACGTTTTGAAAAGGTTTTTGTTTTCTACGCGCTATAGGACCGGGACTCGCAACAAACTCACTTTTTTTTTTTCAATTTTTCAATTTTTTTCATTTTTTTTTGTTTTTTTTTTTTTTGTTTTTTTTTTTTTTTGACTCAAATCTAGCTAGAAAGACGTAGTCTCCCATCCCCACACTTAAACTCTACATTGTCCTCAATGTAGGATGACAGACAACTAAAAATAAATAAGAAATAAAACCTAAAATAATATACAGAAATACAACGAATTGGAAAGGACTTAGCTGGTTAGGATAAAAATCAGTGCCAGCTGCGCGTGTCATCAATCCGAACCCGTACACGACCGTATAGCATTTCCTTCGCGATCGTATCCAAAACTGATATACCTGGCTGCCTTTTACAATAATGACAAAGCTCGAAATCCCCGCCCGAATGGAGATTGAGTACGGGCGGTATCCTCCAAACCTGCACAAACAAAACAAAGCAAACCCAAGCATAATATCGACTCTAAACGAAGACCGACTCAAGACTGACTCAACAGTAAAATGAAAGAAAATATACAAAACTCTACAACAAATAAGCCTACACCTCACACACTCATGCCAACCTCGGGAAGATCAAGCGTCTCTCCCTCTCTCTCCTCAGATGGGCCCTCAATGTAGATTTTCAACCTATGCCCATTCACCTTAAACCTTTGACCTTCCTCATTCTCAATCTCAACAGTGCCATACGGAAAAACCTCAGTGACTAAATGCGGACCCGTCCATCGTGACTTCAACTTTCCCGGAAACAACCTTAACCGGGAATTATAAAGCAGCACCTTATCCCCACACTTAAATTCTTTCACACTCTTAATGTGGCGGTCATGCAACTGCTTAGTCTTCTCCTTGTAAGCCCACGACTTCTCGTATGCTTCATCACGCAACTCTTCTAACTCATGTATCTGGAAAAAACCGTTTCTTACCCGCAGCGTCCATATCAAGATTTACCTTTCGCAAGGCCCAGTACGCCCGGTGTTCTAACTCAACCGGAAGATGACACGCTTTCCCATAGATCATCCTAAAGGGTGTGGTCCCGATAGGTGTCTTATATGCAGTACGGAAAGCCCAGAGTGCGTCATCTAAATTGTCGGCCCAGTCAATGCGGCTCTGTCCGACAGTCTTCTCCAAGATACGCTTAATGCCACGATTGGCATTCTCCACCTGTCCACTCGTCTGAGGGTGATAGGCAGTCGAAAGCCGATGGGTGACCCCATAGCGCTTCAACACCTTCTCCATCTGCGAGTTACAGAAATGGGTGCCACGATCACTAATGATGGCCTTAGGAGTGCCGAACCTAGCAAACAACTCTCTCAGAAACTTCACTACAACCCTAGCACTATTAGTGGCCAAAGCTTTCGCCTCTACCCACTTAGACACATAATCGATAGCTACAAGGATGTAACGACTCCCACGTGACATGGGGAAGGGTCCCATGAAATCGATGCCCCAGATATCAAAAATCTCAACCACCTGGATGGGGTTTTGGGGCATTTCATTCCGGGATGAGATGTTGCCGGCTCTCTGGCAAGCATCACAACTACGAACAAACTCGTGGGCGTCCCTAAAGATGGTGGGCCAATAAAACCCCGAATCAAACACTCGCTTAGCGGTATACGCTCCCCCGAAGTGGCCACCAGCGGGCCCCGAATGACAATGCTCAAGAATACTACGAGTCTCGGGTGTAGTCACACACCTCCTAACCATCTGATCCGCACCTATCCTAAACAAATAAGGATCCTCCCATATGTAGAATTTAAGGTCGGCAAAGAATTTCTTCTTCTGCTGGTATGGCATCTCGTGTGGAAGCTCTCCTGTGGACAGGTAGTTCGCAAAATCTGCGAACCAGGGATAGCCCTCTTCTTGGGCCCTCACGTACATCAACATCTCATGTGGGAAGGAATCGCCTATTGCCCCCCCGCTAGACAGTTCACTCTCCGAATTCTCAAGCCTAGATAGGTGGTCAGCAGCCACGTTCTCTGCTCCCTTCTTATCCCTAATCTCTATGTCGAACTCCTGGAGCAAGAGAATCCACCTAATCAACCTGGGTTTCGCGTCCTTCTTCGCGAACAAGTACCTAAGTGCAGCGTGATCGGTAAAAATAATGGTCTTAGAAAGCACTAAGTAGGACCGAAACTTGTCGCATGCAAACACGACCGCTAACAACTCCTTCTCAGTCGTGGTGTAATTCTCCTGAGCATCGTTTAGGGTCTTGCTAGCGTAATAGATGGGATGAAAATGCTTATCCCTACGCTGCCCTAAAACGGCTCCAACGGCAGAATCACTTGCGTCACACATGACTTCAAACGGAAGACTCCAATCGGGAGCCACAAGAATGGGAGCAGTAACAAGCCTCTCCTTCAACAACTCGAAGGCCCTAGTGCACTCGGCATCAAAAACAAATGGCCTGTCCTTCTCCAACAACTGGGTCATAGGCCTAGCTATCTTAGAGAAGTCACGAATAAAGCGGCGATAGAATCCTGCGTGACCTAAGAAGCTCCTAATAGATTTCACAGAAGTAGGCGGCGGGAGCTTAGAAATCGTATCAATCTTGGCCTGATCCACCTCAAGCCCCGCGTGTGAAATCTTGTGACCTAACACAATCCCCTCATGAACCATAAAATGACACTTCTCCCAGTTAAGCATCAGGTTCGTCTCCTCACAACGAGCTAGCACTCGATCTAGATTATGCAGACACGAATCGAAGGAACTCCCAAAAACAGAAAAGTCGTCCATGAAAACCTCCATGGAGTCCTCGATAAGCTCGTGAAAGATGGCCACCATACAGCGCTGGAAAGTAGCCGGAGCATTACATAGTCCAAACGGCATGCGTCGGTACGCAAAGGTGCCGTAGGGGCATGTAAAGGTGGTTTTCTCCTGATCCTCCGGTGCGATGGGAATCTGGAAATAACCGGAAAAACCGTCAAGGAAGCAATAGAACTGCTGCCCCGACAGTCGCTCAAGCATCTGATCAATAAACGGCAAGGGAAAGTGATCCTTGCGGGTGGCATCATTGAGTCTGCGGTAGTCAATGCAGACTCTCCATCCGGTGACTGTCCTGGTGGGTATCAGTTCATTTTTCTCGTTCACCACTACAGTCATACCCCCCTTCTTGGGAACTACCTGGACAGGGCTGACCCATGCAGAATCAGAGATCGGGTAAATCAGGCCGGCGTCGAGCAGCTTCAACACCTCCTTCTTCACGACATCCTGCATATTGGGATTCAGCCTCCTCTGCGGCTGTACCACCGGTCTATACTCCTCCTCCATAAGAATTTTGTGGGTGCAAAAGGAAGGGTTAATACCCTTGATGTCTACTAACTTCCAGGCAATAGCATGCCTGTGCGCCCTCAAAACAACCATCAGTCTCTCCTTCTCCTCCTCCGTCAAACTCGATGAAATAATGACGGGCAACTGAGATCCCTCACCAAGGAATGCATACTCCAAATGAGATGGCAGTTCCTTCAGCTCTAGAGGCGGG
The DNA here is from genome assembly GCF_002127325.2 of Helianthus annuus. Classification (NCBI taxonomy): domain Eukaryota; kingdom Viridiplantae; phylum Streptophyta; class Magnoliopsida; order Asterales; family Asteraceae; genus Helianthus; species Helianthus annuus. Next base: position 131,908,678 of record NC_035433.2, on the reverse strand, counting down.
GGTATCTCCACTGAGGGTTTCTCCTCAGGTGTCTTTCTCTCTAACACTTCAAACACCTCAGAAACCTTAGAAAATTCGGATCCTATGGATGGCTCGCTCGATGGTAGTGGTGAATCCTGCTCTAGGTCGAACTCGGTCAACTCAATGCCCTCGACATCTACCCCTAACATCTGGGTCTCTATAGACTCTCTACCGCAAACCTCACCAAGAAAACTACCTACATGTAACATAAGAGTGTCTATAAAGTAAAGAGTGTCGTCATGCTGCGACGTATGCTTCATCGAATGCTGAATGTCGAAGGTGACCGCATCATCGTCGACGCGGAGAGTAAGCTTACCGTCAAGAACATCAATGACGGCTCGGGCAGTAGCAAGGAATGGACGTCCTAAAATAAGTGGAACTTTAGAATCCTCGTCCATATCAAGAATGACGAAATCCACCGGAAAAACAAACTTGTCAACCTTGACAAGCATATTCTCTACGATACCACGTGGAAACTTCACAGATCGATCTGCGAGCTGAAGGCTCATGCGCGTAGGAGATGGCTCGCCTAGATTGAGCTTAGCAAAAATGGAGTAAGGCATGAGGTTAATGCTAGCTCCTAGGTCAGCCAGCGCATGGCTGACAGTAAGATTTCCGATCAGACACGGAATGGTGAAACTCCCTGGATCAGTCATCTTCTTAGGAAGCTTGTTCTGCACGACTGCAGAACACTCCTCACTAAGAGTGACAGTAGACAACTCCTCTAGTTTCTTCTTGTTTGTGAGAAGATCCTTTAGGAACTTGGCGTACTTAGGCATTTTAGACAGAGCCTCAATGAAAGGAAGGTTCACATGGAGTTTCTTCAGCATCTCCAAGAACCGTGAATACTGCTCAGAATCGCTCTTAGCTAAAAGCCTACCAGGGTAAGGAGCTGTGGGTTTATAGACTCTAAGTGGCTCCTTTTCCTTCTCCTTCTCTCCCGAAGACCCGCTGGACTGTGCTGTACTTGCTGGGCGCAGCCTAGGGTGCACTTTGCCAGCAGGAGTCTCCATCTCAATCTCCTCATCAACCGGGTCCTCGTCCTCGTCTACCGGCTTCTCCTCTTCTACTCTCCTACCACTCCTAGTAGTCACTGCCTTTGCAGTGGCGTTTGGGTTAGTCTGGGTGCTACTAGGGAATGTACCTACTGGCCTCTCAGTCATCCTATTGGCCATCTCTCCAACGGTCCTCTCTAGACTCTTTATGGTGGACCCCTGATTCCTAAACATGAGCTCAAACTCCTGATTTTTCTTGACCTGCTCCTGATGTCTAGCCTCACCTTGCATCACTATCGACTCTAGGAGTTTATTCGTCCTACTCTGACTCTCCTCATTCCTCTTCAAGAACTCGCTCAACTCAGACTTGGGCTCTCCACTACTCTGTCCATCAGCAGGGGTCTGAAAGAGACTCTGACGTGGTTGGAATCCAGGGGGATTCCTTCCCTGCCAGTTCGAGGTCTGGCGCGGCTGCCATCCAGAGTTGTAACCCTGGCCTCGTCCCTGGTTCTGTATAAAACTCAACTCCTCCTCAGATCCTACCGGGCAATCTACCGTCTCATGCCCACCTCTACACACCTCACACTTAGAGCTAATCTTCACCTGAATGTCCTTGACCATCTTTGTCAAGGACTCGACCTGGGCGGCTAAAGCTACGCTAGAATCCACCGTATGAATACCCCTAGAGGCAGTAGTAACGCCCTCGGAGCCTGGCTCGGTATAAGTACTGGTGGCTAGATCCTCCATCATCTCAAGACACTCAGCAGCAGTCTTGGTCTTCATCATGTTTCCTCCTGCGGTGGAGTCAAGCAGTCTCTTAGTCGCTTCAGAAACTCCATTATAGAATTTCTCCACGACTCTCCACTCCTCAAGCCCATGGTGAGGGCACTTGTTCAGCAGTGCCTTAAACCTATCCCAAGTCTCGTAGAAAGACTCCCCCGGCTGCTCAGTGAATGCGTAGATGAGATTTCTAAGACGAGCGGTTTTTGCAGGTGGGAAGTATTTCTGTAAGAATTTAGATTGAAGATCATTCCAAGTAGTGATTGCTCCCTGTGGGAGGGAGTCCAACCAGATAGCAGCCTGATCAGTGAGTGAGAAGGGAAACAAACGAAGGTGAATGGCCTCCTCAGTAACGCCCGTAAGGCGGAAAGTACTACAGACCCTACCGAATCTAGTCAGATGAGCATGTGGGTCCTCGTCTCGTAAACCATGGAACTGGACCGAATGGGTAATGGTGTTGATCAAGGTGGGTGGGATGGTCCAGTTGTTCGCCTCTACAGCAGGAAGTGTGATGCTCGAGCGAACGGTGGTAGGAGCAACACTAATGTGATCAGCAACAGTCCTACGATCAGCCATAACTACAGAAAAGACAAGATCAGGAAGAAGTACATGTGGCTGGCGTAAACGACGGTGAAACTCGCGTTCGGGTTCAGAGAATGGTGAAGTATCAGGTGGGCCCGAGGAACGTGTGTGCATACACTGAAAAGCAAGTATAAAAAGGCACGAATCACAAACAAGCTAGCTAAACAAGTAGGCACACAGAACTAGCAAGTATCCTAAAAAAAAAACAAACCTACTATTTTTTTTTAATTTTTTTAACTAAGAAATAACAAAAAACAACTAATCTAAGAAAGCAGTAAAATGGCTAAATCCCCGACTCGGGTCGTCCTCAAAAGCGCACTGTGTCCCCGGCAACGGCGCCAAAAACTTGATGTGTGAAATATATGTTAATTAAATTCAACAAGTTTTAAAAATTGGAAAAACCCGTAAACCACACACTACCGGCAAGTGTACCGGTCGTAAGTAGTAAAACAAGTAAGTCCGAGTATCGAACCGTGGACACAATCTAGCGACTCTTGATACTAAACCTCTATCGACCCCTAGCCTAATAAATTGGTTTTGTTTTGAGAAAAATATTTTTAAACTAAAAAGCAATTTAAATAAATATACGACCAAACAGCAGCAAGCACAGACAACTAGAGACTGGACTGAAACTCAAGTATGAGAAAAATAGGTTACCTAGGTAAGAATCCCTAGACTCATGAATAAAATCCTATCCTTGGTTTCGAATGAAGACTCTGTCTAACCCGATAGACCCCCGGCAGGAAAACCGAACCAAACAGTATGACAAGTGATGAAGTGCTAAAATGGACTGACTCGAGTTATCGACCACCAAATCCCACAACTATTAGGTATAAAGTAATTTATTTACTAAAACCCTCCAATTATGAAGCAGAAATAATAAAGAACACCGAGACCCTAGAAAACTCTAGACGCGAATAGACAGATGAACCCGAGTTATCGGCCACCCAAACTGCCAAACAACGCCCAGCTAATAACCTAGCAATTCTAGATTAGATTTCTCACCTCTAGAAAAGATTGCACGTTTTAATTAATAGGTTTTAATAATTATTACACTTGAATTAGATTTCTCACCTTCAAGGTCTAGACCGAAAGGTTACAACCTAGACTGACTCCCGGCTCTAAAGTATATTTCTAAGTATCTAGAGCAATGGAACCAACAAATAAATTATTAAGCCAATCAAAACCAACACACAAATAATTAGAATCGGGTTCAAAAATTATAACTTATAAATCATCACATTCATTCAAAACCAAAAATTATTCAATTAAACAATCATCTAGTTCATCAACCCTAGGCAACCATAAAAAGTTTAGCTACTCATAGTCAATAAAAACGCATAAACAATGTTCAAATTGACCGCATACATCATGTCTACTAATGAAGAGAACAAAGTTTAGTGTTTAAATCTAACCGGGTTGCGAACTAATATCTTAAAAATAATTAATACTTCTTCTTTCGCCGTCCAACTGTCTTCTGTCTGCCCTCCTTATTTTTCAGCTGCCAATTCTTCAACTGTTGCCGTCACTATCTTGCGTGAATTGCCCTCTTCTTTTTGACGCCTACTATATGTATATATATTGGCCTTTTAGGGCTTTAATTGTTTAATACCCACTAATTTTGTTTCAAAGCCCAATAAACAAAACAAGTTCATTACCCCACTGATTTGTCGAACATAATTGTGGAGTTTTGCGGCTCACTATCTTCACAAAGATATATTCACTGAATTTCGTCCAAGGCATATTTTCACAACTTCATACTCATGCCTAATGTCATTTGGAGGCCCAATAAAATTCGTTCACTAATCCACGTAAATGTTGACATGGGTCCTTTTCATGATCCACTCAATTGCCTCCAAATTGATGCCAAGTTCTTGGTTTAGTTTTTGACCCCACAAGTATTAATATCTTCCTGTAGATACAAAAGTTAAATGCCCATATTAGTGAAGTCATGGCAATAAATGCGAGCCACATTTAAATTCCTTTCTTTTCTTTACGCGTGTTTAGCAAGAATTTTCTTTTCAAAACATGTCTTTATTAACTCCGTAATTAATTTCTAATTGAATTCCATTTAACCTCAATGTCCATTATTCACTTGTCACTAAATGTCATCTTTAAACCATTTTAGCTTATTTTCTTTTAAAACCATTGAAATCCAAATATGAACTAACTACAAGTGGATTTTAATAAAAACAACCTTAAAACTATTCAAAAGTGTAGGAAATATTTATATAAAAATATGTATAATTTAGACCCCATCAGTATACTCGATGAGAGTGTGTATGATGATGAATTCAAGGAACGATACTTAAACTCTTATTTCGAAGAACTAAATCTGTCTTCACAAGAGACGGATTGGAGTTTGATGATCGTTAAAGCAATGGAATTCCACGAATTTGCCGACTGTAAGGCCTTTCTGGACTTAATCGATGATAGAGAATTTGTTTTTAAATATAAACACACATTGGAGTCAAAATTTGAAGAGATGGTTATGTGGTTTCTGATCGATTATATGGGAATAACTACAAGACCAATCCCACCATTTACTCCAAACAAAAGAAAAATAGACTTGTTAAGTCTATATATATTGGTGGCAATAGACGGTGGTTACCGGGAAGTCACAACAGAAAATCTATGGTCTGCAATAGCAAAAGATCTAGGATTTGGATACGAAGACGGAGATTACATGAGGGTCACTTATGCCATGTATCTCGATATCCTAGAGTATTATTATAAGTTTAAAACGGTTCAAGGGAAAGTGCATGACAAGGAGATGGTGTTTGAAGAAGAAGGGTCCTCTAATGGCTGCCATAGGAGACCGAAAAATGCAAGTGATATTCAACAGGAACCTGCTGGATCGGCACAATTTGCACTCTTTGCTGGAAATGATGAAGATGACTGGAATCAAATGAAGAAGAGGAAGCGTTTCAACTTCAATCACGCAAGATGGGCTGTCGAAGAAGCCAACCGGAGTGTCATGGAGCAAGCTCGGAAACATAACTAAAGTTTAAGAGGGGTTATGTTAGGATTATTAAACTTTATTATGTTTTATATGTATTTAATCGAATTTATAAGTAGGTAAGATATGTATGATATGCACTCGAATTGTAGATGATAAGCTTATGTATTTACCGGTGTGATAAGCGGGTGAATAATTCAAATAACTGCCGGAGGTAGTTACCCGCCAAAATTCAACCGCCAAAACATTATGTATTTATTCATGATTGCCGACAACATTGTCGGATATCAAGACATTCAACTTCTGTTAGAATTGTCCAGTATCCTTTCGATATTCATTATCTTTCATTCATTATTTGCACCATGGAAATCCAATTCGGATCACTCTCAAACATGAACCCAATCACACCTCATGTTTCCGCTGCAAATATGACTTCTTATCCCGAATAATCATGAAGTCTACTAATTAATATGTAGAACTAGATAATATTAGATGTTCGGATGAATGTCTAATGCTATGATACAACGGGTTTTTACATGTAGATGGAAACTTTTAGTTCTTGCTTAACAAGTGAATAATTAGCTTTCATAATCGAGAGCTAAGTTAAATTGGTGTTAATAATAGCATGAACTTAGACTTGAAAAGTAGTTAAAACGGTGGCATAAGAATAATGCCTATCGGATACTTGACAAAGTGCTTAAATGAATTGTCGAGTTTCATAATATAATCACTTATGCTAATAGGCAGTTTGACCTTTAAAAGTCAAACTGACCAAAATGAAATCAAATGGTAAATTTTGATGTAAAATCCGTAAGATGGAATAGTCATAATTAATGATGACTAATCTAACCGTCTTACGAATTATGATGATAGTTTGACGCTTGACAAGCTAGGTGGAGGCTTGGAAAGGAAGCGGGTCGGACGAATCAAGTGTGAAGGAAAAGTGTGTTTCGGATGCAAGGTAAGTAAAGCCTACACCTTCTAGAATAGAATACCTACTTGTATAATGGATAGTATTGTGAATAATAAAATGGACATGGTTTTCGCGGGTATTTTGTCAATAAAATAGTTATTGATAGCAAACAGGTCCGTTATTTGCAAAACTGTTTCGGGGTCTAAAACACTTAATTTTGACTCCATATGTGGTCAGAAGTTGTATAACAACAAAAATGATGATTGGTAATTTTTATAAATTTTTCGGAAGTTGTTTAACGTGGTTTTCGCGGACGTTTTGTCAAGAAAATAGTTGTTGACAGCAAGCAGGATCGTATTTGCAGAAATTGTTTCGAGGCCTTAAACACTTAGTTTTGACTCAATATTTGGTCAGAAGTGGTATAACAATATAAATGATGGTTGGTAATTTTTATAAACTTTTCGGAAGTTGTTTAACATGGTTTTCGCGAACGTTTTGTCAACAAAATAGTTGTTGACAGCAAACAGGTCCGTATTTGCAGAAATTGTTTCGGGGCCTTAAACACTTAGTTTTGACTTAATATTTGGTCAGAAGTGGTATAACAATATAAATGATGATTGGTAATTTTTATAATCTTTTCGGAAGTTGTTTAACGTGGTTTTCACGGACGTTTTGTCAACAAAATAGTTGTTGACAGTAAGCAGGTCCGTATTTGCAGAAATTGTTTCGAGGCCTTAAACACTTAGTTTTGACTCAATATTTGGTCAGAAGTGGTATAACAATATAAATGATGATTAGTAATTTTTATAAATTTTTCGGAAGTTGTTTAACATGGTTTTCGTAGATGTTTTGTCAACAAAATAGTTGTTGACAGCAAGCAGGTCCGTACTCGCAGAAATTGTTTCGGGGTCTTAAACACTTAGTTTAGACTCAATACTTGGTCAGAAGTTGTATAATAATACAAATGATGATTGGTAATATTATGTATTGTTAAGTGTTACAAATACAGGCAAGCGGAAAGTATGAGCATGTTTTGCCAAAGTTGGCGAAAGGTAACGCAATGTATTAAAAACGAGTCAATGTTGACCCGTGTCAGGTACGCACAAGGAATGATACTCTCGTGAAGGGTACATGTACCAACCATAATATGGATTATGGTTGGAGGAAATGAGAGTTTTTTTAAGAGTTGATAAAATTATAGTTTGACATAAATACCTATAACGGGTCAAATAATTCGGTTTAAGAACCTGAAATTTGAATTCGAAGGAAACAAAAATTTTGAATAATGGATGAATGACTTGGATGGAAATATGTTTATAACTTGTTGTGAAACTGTCAAAACTAACTTTTATGTTGGTTTTGATTTTAGGAATGTCTTATGGAACTCCGGATGAGGATCAAGCAAGAAAGGAGAACCGAACACATGTCTTGAAGCTTCCGCAACGATCTTATTTTGTTATAGTTTAAAAAGTGGATATTGTAAACACTTGAAATTATATTTTGGAATGTTTTAAATTATGTAAGAAGTTTAACTTGGAAAAGTTTTTGTAAGCTTGCATTTTCATATAAAATGCGTGTTTAATATTATAATATTGATTAATAGAGATGGGTCTTACGTTCATTAATAATCTATTTTCGTAAATTATGCGAAAACCGTTAAAAAATATGGGTGTTACATAAACTAATGTAATAATCTTTAATCACCATAATCAAAACAAAAGGGCTACAAATTGAGAAAAAAACCTAAAGAAAACCAGCAAACGCCACTTTAGAAAAACAATGGCCAAACTTACCTCAGCGGAAAGGTATTTGAGAACGGCAGCCAGGTGCTTGAAGAAAATTCTTATAATGATATAATTAGGTAGATTGGAAATAACCACCGTTTGTAACCATTGAGCATTTATGGTTTATAGAATCAAAAACAAAAAATATCACGATTATTTAGGTTCCCATCACATAACAAAAACATCAAACATTAGATCCCATAAACATACCTGATGATTATGCAAACGAAGAACAGTAAAAACATCAAAAATTAGAAGCCATAAACATACTGCTACTTGTAATGCAACGATATTGTTATTGCTTTAGCGGAAAATATAGATAATTAAAATAAACGGGCCAAACTTTATAAGATATCTACTCAAATTGTGTATGATGTTATTTGTAATTAAGTGAATGAATGTATTTTGCCCATATATAACACATTTTTGAATCATAATGATAGATCATAAATATATAAATAGATTAAATAGAAAAAAAATACTGTATTACATAAACTAATGAAGAAGTGGACATACTTTTGGGGATTTTCGGTACTAAGCTCATCCCTACCCTACATTTGTTGCACCTACTGGAGCCATTGCTAGGTAACCTTCTTTCCATTTGCCTTCAAGTACAACCTGGTAATGATTAAAAAAGTTATTCAAGTAAGAGTAAAAACTACCACGTGATTAAATTAGACAAATTTTTACGTACATATATATATGGGTGCAATGAATTTATAGCTCAACTCCAAAATAGAACTGGTCTGGTGTGTAATTTAGGTGATTTAAAACTCACCCCAGTAAACAAAAGCTTGCTTTTGAATTCTCCCATTACATTGGTCAGAACTCCACCTATGTCTAAAATATAAATTCTTACATAATCCATAGTAATAACATATTCCTCAAAGCCCAAAATATTCAAGAAGCATCTTTTTAAGGTTCTCTGACCCAAACAGATACAACACCAGCCTTGCGTTGCTTAGCCTCTGGCACCGAGGTCATATGATGGACAACAAATGCTTCTTCGTTATACATAACTGGTCAGTTGTGCAACTTGCCTGTAGAAGCCCAGACAACTTGTTCCAGAAAGCTGACTTTGAACCATTTTTGTTACAATTGTCATCTACATAGGATTAAAACCAACATGAGATATATAAAAGACATTATGCTTCAAACTCTTTTAAGTTAAAATTACAAACCAATCTACAAATATGACAACTCCACACTTTCTTATTCAATACATTACATATTAAAGAACCACCACACACACAATAACGCAACAAACCAATCATCACTACATTATAACCAGCAGAATCTTTTTCGTGTGAAAAAAATTGTACAATTTTCAGTTTGCATTTTTCTATATCAGGTAGAAGACCTTTTCTCTGCAAGAGCGACAGAGGGAAATTCAAAAAAAAAAAAAAAACTCACTGTTCTCAAACAAATACATCTAAGAACCATTATTAATTTACTTTAACAATGATCAAATAACAAATAGTACAAAATTAATCTCTGATCTCAACATCAAGGGTTATACACGTAGCTAACAACAAGTCTACTGTAATATGCATTCGTAATCGCAATGTCAATTGTATCTTCAAAATATACTCATGTAAAAGGAAAAAAAGTCAACTACATATCTTAGGTACCAAAATCATACGAATTTTCAAACATTATTTAAGAGAATCATGAAAAATCTTTAAAAAAATTGAAAGATAAGGAGAATCGTTCAAAGCTCCTGCTTGGATAACATCACCAGGATAAAATAGTCAAATTCTTGAAAAAAAAAATCTTCAAAATTCTTGAAACAGAGAAAGAACCATGAAAAGGTTTTATTTTTCCTCGAAAAAATAAAGAAGCACATATGAGCATTAAGTTTTCAACATCTGGGGTAATCATCAATTCATCATTATATCCATTACCTCAAAATTTGCGGTGCGGAAGCAGACATTCTCTGATGGCTTATCTAATATTTGACTAAAGAAAAAGGGGGTAAGTGTTAACATCCAATAATATAAAAGCATATGTATAAAGCATCTAGAGTCAATCGCCTCGGACGTTTTGTAATTTTTGCTACCAAGGATGAAGTTCTAGTTCCAATCATCACAATATTTAGACACGAAAACAACTCAAGTTTAATATAGTTCCGCATCCTCTACTTTGGAGCAACAACTAATTGGGTAAAACTATAAAAGTCATACAAACACTTAATTCATAATTAAACAAAATGCATAACAATAAAAGAAGTCAACACTCACCTTCTTTATCCCATATCTGCAAAGGCTAGCTCCTACAAAAACATCCAATTACATAACCAAATAAGAAGCTACCATTTATTCAAAACTACAATATTCCAACAAAAGCACAAACAAAACTATTAAACCAAAAATTACATACCCTAGCCTGTATAAAATGGGTAAGAAACCAGATTGCAATGTGCTCTTGAAAGTTGTAACTGCATTAGATCCAGAACGTTACTGGTCCCCAATTACTGTATTTTTTCTTCGCATGGATCTGCGGAAGATGCTACTTATCTGTAACACAAACAACAAAACCCGTAACACATCAATCATCAACCTAATTATACAGTCCACTCCACAACTTTATAACTCCACGCTGAACACTCACTTACTTGAACAAAAAATATCTTGTAAAATCATCATAAAACCTCAAAAAATAACTATTTAAATAAATACTGATTTAAGAAGTCATGTAAGAAATTATAATAGCTAGCTCCGCGGTGACTTCCCCATGCCGAGTTCTTATGTCATACCCCAACCGATGGCGGAATCATCGAGGCATGGCACTGAGCGAAACAGATTGTTCAGAAGTTTCCAAAAGTGGAAAGAATGACAATGACAGGGCTATTTATAGGCTTCCCAAAGAGGAAAGGGCTGGCTGATCGGCTAGGCATCCCGATCGGACAGCCTGCTCGATCGGACAGTCCGTCCGATCGGCTGGGCTGTTCGATCGGCTAGGAGCCTGATCGATCAACAACCTGTTTTGAGCGTTCGGTACGACGATTTCTGATATTTTGATTTTTGATTGAAGACGATGCGAATACGATAGAGTTTCCTATTCAAATTACTTTTAATCCCAACCACTATATCTACATACGAGCATCTATATATCACACTATCTTTTCGCCACCATTCATCATAATTCGATTTCGATTGAGTTGATTGAGTTTCGAGTTTCGATTTGATTGATCACCACACATAACATAAGGTAAGCATGCACAAGTAACACATAAGGCACACACACACGTATAACAACACCAAAGTTTGCACAATTCGGGTTTCGAGTTCGAAGGTGATTCGATTAGCTTGATTATTGATTGATTGACTTTATCGAATTGTTACTTCCTACTATTCACAGGCGTAAAGCGTTTCGCGTCAATAAACATTCGATTACCTCGATTTCTTTGATTAATAACACTTACTCCACATAATACAACTAATAAATCACAAAAATAAACTAATTACAGTCAAAGAAGTTAATTTTGACTTTGACTTTGACTTTGACATTCGGTAACATGGGGTGTTACAACCTCCCCTTGTTTAGGGAATTTCGTCCCGAAATTAGGCTGAAAGCTGCACAGCACCGTGGATCACCTTTTGCTACTTTCTCTCTCTAGGCTCTCACCTGAAAAACTGCGGATACTTTGCCTTCATGTCGCTTTCGAGTTCCCAAGTGAACTCTGCGCCTCGTTTGACTTCCTATCGGACTTTCACGATAGGTATGCGCGAGTGCCTGAGTTGCTTAGTTTGGCGGTCCATGATTTCGACAGGCTTCTCCACGAAGTGTAGCGTTTCGTTGACTTGAAGGTCATCGAGAGGTACAATCAGATCATGGTCAGCTAGACACTTTCGGAGGTTCGACACATGGAAAGTCGGGTGGACGTTACTAAGTTCCTTCGGTAGTTCGAGTCTGTAGGCGACTTTTCCGATCCTTTCCAGAATCTTAAAAGGTCCAACATATCGAGGCGCTAGTTTCCCATTCTTGCCGAATCTGACTACACCCTTCCAAGGTGATACCTTTTGGAGTACGTAGTCGCCAATGTCAAATTTAAGGGGCTGGCGTCTTCTATCGGCGTAACTTTTCTGTCTATCTCGAGCTTTCACCAAGTTGTCTCGAATCTAAAGGATTTTGTCAGTCGTTTCTTGTAAAAGCTCAGGACCGGTTAATTGCGAGTGACCGATCTCGTGCCATACAATAGGCGATCGACATCTTCTTCCATATAGGGCCTCAAACGGTGCCATTTGTATGCTGGCATGATAGCTGTTGTTGTACGAGAATTCGACTAGCGGAAGGTATTTGTTCCAACTACCACCGAAGTCTATGACACACGCACAGAGCATGTCTTCAAGAGTACGGATCGTTCTTTCAGTCTATCCGTCGGTTTGGGGATGGAATGCGGTACTTAGGTTAAGCGACGTACCGAGCGCTGCTTGAAACGTTTCCCACAATCGCGACGTAAACCAAGCATCACGGTCAGATATGATGTCACAAGGCGTACCATGATTACAAATGATCTCGTCGGTGTAGATTCGGGCTAATCGTTCTACCTTGTAGTCTTCCCGTATTGGCAAAAAGTGGGCTGATTTGGTCAAACGATCAACTATAACCCAAATACTGTCGTGACCTGATGGCGTGGGCGAAAGTTTGGTTATGAAATCCATAGCTATACTCTCCCACTTCCATATCGGAATTGGCGGTTGTTCGAGTAAGCCAGAAGGTCGTTGATGTTCAGCCTTAACTCTCGCACAAGTCAGGCAACTTCCAACATAGAGAGCGATATCCCGTTTCATGCCCGGCCACCAGTACTTGTAGCGAAGGTCCTGGTACATTTTATTGGCACCGGGATGAATAGAATATTGGGATTTGTGGGCTTCATCCATTAGAATCTTTCGCAAATCGGTCCGCTTAGGGACCCAAATTCGATCTAGATAGTAAAAGATCCCATCCGCTTAGGGACCCAAATTCGATCTAGATAGTAAAAGATCCCATTTGATTTGCTTACAAGCTGAGCTCCATCGTGATAAATCCTCTCTTTCTTCAAGGTGCGTTCATTAAAGCAAGCATGTTGGGCTTCGCGGATGAGGGTTTCGAGATCGTGTTGGGCTTGAGTATTGCGAATACTGAGCAAATAACTCTGTTTGCTGAGCGCGTCGGCAACAACATTTGCCTTGCCTGGGTGATAACGAATCTCACAGTCGTAATCGTTAAGAAGTTCTACCCATCGGCGTTGACGAATGTTAAGTTCTTTCTGATTAAAGATGTGTTGTAAACTCCTGTGATCGGTGAAGATCGTACACTTGGTACCATACAGGTAGTGTCGCCATATCTTTAATGCAAAAACAACTGCGCCTACCTCGAGATCATGGGTTGTATAGTTCTTCTCGTGGATTTTGAGCTGACAAGATGCGTAAGCTATAACCTTGTCCCGTTGCATGAGAATACAACCAAGACCAAGGTTGGAAGCATCACAGTAGACAATGAAATCGTCGTTCCCATCGGGCAATGAGAGAATAGGAGCATTGCAAAGCTTATGCTTGAGGGTTTGAAAGGCAGACTCTTGTTCAGTTCCCCAAACAAAAGGCTTGTCTTTATGAGTAAGGGCGGTAAGCGGCACATCGATTTTAGAGAATCCTTCGATAAATCGTCGATAATAGCCCGCTAGTCCGAGAAAAGAACGGACTTCAGACGGGTTCTTAGGCGTAATCCAGCTCTTAACTGCTTCAATCTTCGCAGGATCGACATGAATACCTTGACTATTAACGATGTGACCCAGAAACTGAACCTCCTCCAGCCAGAATTCACACTTGGAGAACTTGGCATAGAGTTGATTCCCCTGGAGTAGCTCGAGAACCAAACATAGATGTTGCGTGTGTTCGGATTTCGACTTGGAATACATCAAGACATCGTCAATGAACACGATGACGAAACGGTCTAGAAATGGCTTACACACGCGATTCATCAGATCCATGAAAACCGCGGGTGCGTTGGTTAAACTAAAAGGCATAACAACGAACTCATAGTGGCCGTAACGAGTGCGAAAAGCGGTTTTGGGGATGTTTTCCTCTTGAATGCGCAATTGGTGATAGCCTGAACGTAGATCGATCTTCGAGAAACACTTAGCACCTTGTAGCTGATCAAACAGGTCATCGATTCGAGGCAGCGGGTAATGGTTCTTGATGGTTAGCTTATTCAATTCTCGATAGTCGATGCACATCCTGAACGAACTATCCTTCTTTTTGACGAAAAGGACTGGTGCGCCCCATGGAGAGGTGCTCGGCGAATAAAGCCTTTTTCAAGTAATTCCTGGAGTTGGTTCGAAAGTTCCCGCATTTCGGATGGAGCGAGTCGATAAGGAGCTTTGGCAACAGGGTTAGCTCCGGAAATGAGGTCAATACGAAAGTCGATATCACGACTTGGCGGTAGTCCAGGAAGATCATCAGGGAACACCTGAGGAAATTCACGGACCACTGGGACATCCTTGACTTCGGCCTTCTTTTTCTTTTCCTTCTCCGCTACTACAATGTTGGCCAAGAAAGCTCTGTATTCCTTGCGGAGATACTTGCTAGCTTGGACACATGACATGAGCTTGAGACCTTTCGAAGCATTTTCACCGTATACACATAATAAATCACCATTCGCGAGCGAGAATCGAATCATTTTATCGATGCACATAACTTCAGCATGGTTTTCGCGAAGAAAGTCCATGCCTACTATGAAGTCGAAGCTTCCGAGCTGCATCGGAATAAGTTCGATTGGGAAGATGTGATTGTTGAGCTCGAGAGTACAATCACGAAGAACAGAGTTAATAGCGGCAGTTCTTCCAGTAGCAACTTCAACTTCGAATGACGAGGGGAGATAAGAACGCTTACGACTAAGGAGCTTTTCGAATTCAAATGACACAAAGCTGTTATCGGCTCCAGTATCAAACAAACATGATGCATATATACCATTCACAAGGAACGTACCATTAACCACGTTGTTGTCAACCTGGGCTTGACGAGCATTGATATTGAAGGTTCTGGCGCGTGCTACTTGTTGCTGCTGCTGAGGCTGCTGCTGCTGGGGTTCTTGCTTCACAACCCTGTTTGGGCACATGTTTGCAAAGTGGTTAGGGTCACCACATGCAAAGCAGACTCGAGCGTTGATCGCGGGTGCTTGAGCTGCGTGTTGGCCTTGCGGGGCTGGGAGTAGAGCTTGATGAGCATTGGCAGGAGCTGCGGTGTTTCGGGGACCATAGCGACAATTCGCAGTGAAATGACCGTAAAAGGTTGCAATGAGCACATAAATGACAGGCGAGTCCCATCGGATGATGATATGAGCATGTCGGGCAGAGCGGGTGGGGACCTGTGTAAGCACGCTTTGCGGGCGGCGCTTGAGTAACTGGTGCTGGTCGAGGATGAGACTGCTGTTGAGCCAGTACGGCTTGCAGAGGAGCAGCAGTGGCTGTGACAGCATAGTTCTTGTTGCTGGAGCTGCTGTTGTTGTGCTTCTTCCTTCGGCGCGATGACTTGGATGGTTGAGCAGTGGTGGTGTCGGTGGTCGGTGCAGTGGTGGCTTGATGCAGAGACTTGGAGGGCTTATCCCAGAAACCAGCTTTTACTCGCTTGTCATTGATCTCGGCGGCAAGCAAGTAATTTTCCTCGATCGATGAGGTTTTCGCGGCGTGAACAAAATCGGCAACACAATCGGGTAGGGCTCGAATGTACTTCTTGATGGCCATGTCTGACGTCTTGACTTGATCGGGATAGATTATGCTAAGCTGCTTGAAACGAGCAGTCATGGCAGCGTTGTCTCCGTCCTTCTGCTTGATGTTCCAAAACTCGTCCTCCAGCTTTTGGCGTTCATGGGGAGGACAGAATTCGTCCATCATGATGGCTTTCAGCTCTTCCCAAGTCAGCTCATAAGCTGCATCATTCCCGCGTTTGTTTCGTTCGGCCGTCCACCAGTCTAGAGCTCGGGACTGGAAGACGCCGATTGCGTTTAGGGTACGGAGATTTGCAGGACATCCGCTTTGGCGCAGAGTGACTTCGATAGAATCGAACCATTGAAACATAGCCGTTGGGCCATCTTCTCCGGTGAATTCTTTTGGTCCACATGCCTTGAACTGTTTGAAACTGAAAACAGTCTTGTTAGCATCTTTAGGAGCTTCGGTTCTCGACTCCTCAGAAGATTTGCTGACGTTTTCATACACATCGCTCACAGCTTTTGCCACTTGCTTGGCGATGATAGCAGCAAGACGACGGTCTCTCTTTTCTTGGCGGGTAAGAGGGGTTCGGTGTCCAGATAACGACATGGTCTACAACAGACATTGTCGTAGGTCTCAGACACAACAAATCAAATCTCACCTCACTCGTCTACTACTTACTAAAACTCAGGAACACGATATAGCATGAATCACATGAACACATAAGCACCAAAATCACATAATCACAGAAGCACATAAGCACGTAGAGCACGAAGTCACAAAAGCACTTAGGCACATACGCATTTAATCACAGAGGCAGATACTATCACGTAATCCTCCTATCAACACACAGAAGCACATACAATATCCTGACTGCCTCAAAGTTTGCGAGTATTCGAATATAGCGATCGCGTATAATACATCGAGTAGTATGGTATAGTATAAGCGTATAGCATAATGTCGTCCAGATCGCAGCAACTTGTTAGCGTACTGAGATAGAAGAGCAAATGCGAGTCGTGTGTGTTGATTGAAGTGATACCAAAAATTGAAAAATTCTCCAAAAATTTAAACACATAAACAGGTAATTACACATAAAATCGACGATTCGTTAGAGTGACAACTGCCGACTCAAAAACACAAAAAAATCGGGAATTGGATCGTCTGCGGCTACTAGACATCGACTACCCAAAGCGATTCGACTATTCTAAATAGACTTGTCGTCACATTTCGACTTTCGGGATCGTGCTTCCGCCTCGATTCTTGGGCATTCAGCACGTATTCCCTAGGTCATACTCGTGAGTTCAGGTCGTTGGAGTCCGTCGAGGCTTTGGTGAGATGAGTAAAAGTTGGAATAAGTTGCCAAGGTTTGGGTTTCACCCCTGGCTTAGCAACCTCTTCCTTGTTTTGTTAGTATAATTGAGGAGATTATTCATCAAAATATGGATTTCACTCCTGATTTGGTATAATTCTCCTCGTTCGTTATTGAAAAATAATGAAGAAATCGCTGATAAATTGATAAATTCAGCGTTGACCAAGCAATCTAGTCGAGAGTTTGCGGCTTTCACACCTAATCTCGACTAAATTACTTGACTCTATTTGAAAATTCGAGTGCAGTGTTAGCGAAGAACAATAGAACATAGCACATAGGCTTGGTCTGTTGGTTCCTAACTATAGTCTAGGTCTCTAAGACAGCGACCCGGACTAGGTCGTGTCTAGCCTAATTCCCTATAGTTATGGCTCGGATACCAATCTGTCACACCCCAACCGATGGCGGAATCATCGAGGCTTGGCACTGAGCGAAACAGATTGTCCAGAAGTTTCCAAAAGTGGAAAGAATGACAATGACTGGGCTATTTATAGGCTTCCCAAAGAGGAAAGGGCTGGCCGATCGGCCAGGCATCCCGATCGGACAGCCTGCTCGATCGGACAGTCCGTCCGATCGGCTGGGCTGTTCGATCGGCTGGAGCCTGATCGATCAACAACCTGTTTTGAGCGTTCGGTGCGACGATTTCTGATATTTCGATTTTTGATTGAAGACGATGCGAATACGATAGAGTTTCCTATTCAAATTACTTTTAATCCCAACCACTATATCTACATACGAGCATCTATATATCACACTATCTTTTCGCCACCATTCATCATAATTCGATTTCGATTGAGTTGATTGAGTTTCGAGTTTCGATTTGATTGATCACCACACATAACATAAGGTAAGCACGCACAAGTAACACATATGGCACACACACATGTATAACAACACCAAAGTTTGCACAATTCGGGTTTCGAGTTCGAAGATGATTCGATTAGCTTGATTATTGATTGATTGACTTTATCGCATTGTTACTTCCTACTATTCACAGGCGTAAAGCGTTTCGCGTCGATAAACATTCGATTACCTCGATTTCTTTGATTAATAACACTTACTCCACATAATACAACTAATAAATCACAAAAATAAACTAATTACAGTCAAAGAAGTTAATCTTGACTTTGACATTCGGTAACACGGGGTGTTACATCTTACCCTGGGCGACATATGCCACTCCCAAGATTCGAACCCGGTACATCTGGGAAGAGGTGGGTGTCGGTGGCCAACTAGGCTACCCCAGTTGGTTACTACTCACTTTGCACATAAAAGAACACACATAATAATTGAAATCCCCTTAATCAAAATAAATATACATAACAACACACACACAAATTAATTGAAAACAAACTTACATCTTCAATGGGTTCAAGATAAAAGGGGGAATCCCCATAGAAAACTCCAATTTCCTGTGAACCATCGCTATCTTCTTGACAACAGATGGAAGTCCAATAATTCAAATTAAGGTTTCCAATTCCCTGTGAATCAAAAACGTTACTTATACGGTTAGAAAAAGACGAAAATGAAAAAATAGAACAATACCTGTTAATTCGCGAAGTAGATAAATCTACACAAACATTGAACATCAAAGTCGTCAACAAAAACCCAATCAGAACCACCGACCGTCATTCTTCATAATTCATTGAAAAACAAAGAACAATCTTCAATCTTCTACAAAGAAACATCAATTTTGGGGTTAACGATGGAGGTTAGGGTTTACAAAACAATCATAAACAGAACTATGAGATTTCGAATACTTGTTAATGAATTTGATGAAATTAGGGTTAGAGATACGTACCTTGATCTTTAGACACGAAGAGGCTAAGCTTGAAGAATTAGTGTTTGCAATGTTGTATCATGGAGAAGGAGCATGTTCCAATTGGGTTCACACATTGATGGAGGAGCACAGAGAGATCGAAGAAGAAACTCTAATTGTGTTAGTGTTCTGAAAGACGGTGTGTAAAGCCGAATAAAAAATGAATTTATAGTAGATCCGAATCCATAGATCAAGAAGCCCAAAAATCCGACTCATTTTTTTCGGATCCCGCGTCCAAGAAAGTTGTGTGTATTTAGAATGATTCCCCCCAAAATCATCATATACCTACACCATAACATGCCACATCAGCAAAAAAGCTCAACCATCACATGCCACATGGCCCAAATCATCTCATTTATTAATATATATAGATTGATACAAAAAAAATTCATATGTTTAACTCAATCTGTTTAAAAACACCATGTAACAATATACATAACACCATACATACAAAAAAAATCATATCTTTAATTCAACCTATTTAATAACACCACATACCACCATAGCTGGGAAACCAATATACATAACACCATGTAACAATATACATAACACTATACATACAAAAAAAATCACATCTTTAACTCAACCTATTTAATAACACCACATACCACCATAGCTGTGAAACCAATATACATAACATCATGCATACGCTTAACCCAATATGTTTATAAACACCATATAACACCATAGCTAGGAAGACCGATATACATAACACCAAACATATGCTTAACTCATTATGTTTAACAACACCATATAACATCACAGAACATGTATAAGGATACAACAACATACAACAACAAAAAATAACACTAAATACACACCTGACTTATATAACACCCTGTCTAATTAAAAACACCATGTTCAACAACATCCACAATCTTATAACAACCTTAACTGATAAACAAACATAAAACACCATTAACACCCTATATAAAACCAAAACATTAACTCATTGAACTACAAACACCATTACAACACACCTAGGTTTAACACCATTGAACAAACGATCAGTTCTGTTTGTTCTCTGTTAACAAAAACTATCTTAAAATAAATAAAACACCATTGGACGACGAACCTTTTCGAATCTCAGATGTTGTTTTCTTGATTTTGGGTAGTTTAAGCCGTCTGCTTGTAGTGTTTTTCCGACTACTATTATCCATCTTCTTCTTCGTCCTTCTTTCAAAATTATCTGATGATGAAGTTTCGTGCTTTTTCCGTTTGTGTACGAGTTCTTTTAGGGCTCATTGTTGTCGATTGTAGGTTAAAAGCTTTGGTGATGAAGAACACCCTGATTTTTCGTGCGAAATGATCGCTATGAGAGAGGTTTTAAGAGTTATTAGATACGGTTATTGATTTGAATTGGTGTGAAAGCCCTATTTTACCCCTATGTAATCAAATCAGTATTAAAAAACACTATTTTAATTACAATATTGCCATCTTAATCTAAACCATTAGATCAATAATCTAATGGTTTAGATTCTTTCTTACCTTTCTCACACAAAACACCTTTTTTACAATAAACTTACCCTATAATTTTTATATTATGTTATTTTCTTTTTAATTTGTTATTTTTAATAAGTTAATTTTAAAACTTATTTTATATTTTAGTGATAATGTTTTAACTTTGAACTTGTGTATATTTGTATAATTTATTTTACAGACTTTAAATTAGTTGTGATCTCATCTGGTTTTCAAAATATTTCTACAGATCTGAGCAATGAACCAGGAAATTTCATTTTCAGTTATATCCAACCAAGTTAAGAAAAGATTCACATTGGTTCACAAAAGCTTACCAAGGAAACAAGCATATGCCATTGATGACATGACACTAGCCCAAATTGGCAAATTCATACTAAAACTTTATAGTATTCAATTTCAATATTCAACCAAAGGATTGAATAGTAAATAAAACTCATTACAATTGTTTGGCGATAACGAAAGGATGTAACTAATCAAAGGCAGCTTCGGGGCCAGACCAGACCCGAAGTCCAACCACGAGCATTTTCGCAGGTCGAGGTGGTTGCTCTATTCGGAGTAGTTAGTCTAATGTTACGCATCTGAATCCCTCTACATGGACGGCTCACACTGCACTCGAACTTCACTGCTTCCACTGTAGTTGATGTCCCTTTAATGTTGCTGTATCTCACGTTGCTCACTTCAACTCCGGAAGTCTGCATTTGTTCGATAAAGTGTTAATGGGCCAATAATGGTTAGTGGCGGAGAAAGATGGCCGTCACCGCCGGCGCCATTGACAGATTAGGTAACAGATCAAAATGGGTAACTTTAATATATATAGTCCAAATGTTAAGGACGGGTTGGATTGACCGGTCAACACCCTATTCTTGCATTTTTAAATGAAACCATTAAGAAGGCTGTTTAAAATATTTATTTAAACAGCCTTTAAAATGTAACAAATGAAAAAAAAAAAAAAAAAAAAAAAAAACATGTTTTGATGTTGATTTTCTTTTAGGTAAATGGGTTGAAATTTAATGTTGATATGTATACAAGATCTAGTGCATGATGAAAGTTGGCTCACCTGTCGCGGGCATCGATTACCTGGGCAGTATGTTTGATCGATGATGATCGGGTTATCGACTGCCCTCATTACAATGTTCCTGAACTCTACATTCTTTGCATAACTCTTGCTATCCCGTGCCCATGACTTGATCCGCACCCCGTTTTGTGTTTTCGAGAAAATCGCGTTTGTCACCGTCACATTTTGCACTCCGGCTTCGTTTAAACTGTTTCCCAAACTACCTATGCTGCAAATCCAAGATTCACGATTAGGGTATGCCTATTATAATAAAAACTGGTTACAACCTATGCTGCAAACACTTGGGGTGTCCCAGTGGTCACCAGCACCCGTTACAAATTGGTGTGGGCAGGTTCGAGCCCTGGTTCAACCAAAATGCCCACCTGGTAGGGTATTAACCGCCAGGCAGCGTTGCTGGGTCGCTAGCTTGGGAAGGGGGATCCCTTCCGCGGTCAGGGGTACCGTGCATCTAACCTTTATTATAATAAAAAAGATTGACGTTTTTTTTAATTGAAAATGCATCATTACAAATGGGTGGATTTTCGCGGTACGGTACCAGTAGTGCAAAAAGCCTTAATATGAATGCCGGTACTGATTTAGTTTGGTTGGTATTCGGTAAAAAATGCTCATCCCTAACATCAGTTGGAGATCTCACTTTGCACAACAAATTTTTTTTTTTGTCATTTTGCAATGCCTTGAAGTCGCTGTTTCATACGGCGACTTCACTAATCGTGTTCTGAGATATCTACTTCAACCACACATAAGGACAAAATTCTATACGCTTGTCAAATCTAGTAAGATTTGCTTCCTCTAAAAATCTAAAGTCGCTATTTCAAATAACGAAAGTCCCCCATTTGTCGTCATGTATTTTCAAAAGAACTTATTTATAAAAATCGAAAAAAGGTCATGCGTTAAGAGGAATTTATACGAGAAATTTATACCTAATACCATGGCCCGGGCCGCAAGCGATTTTCTCCATCCATATGTTTTTGGATCCGGGGCCTACTGCGATACAATCGTCCCCCGTCCTAAAAAGACTATTTCTGATGGTAACACCAGTTGATGATTGAATGATGATACCATCTGTATTCGGGCTACGACTCGGGGCAATAACGTTCAAATGTTCGAACAGGATATTGTTGCTGTTGCTTACGGTAAGATGAATCAGTTGACTGTATAGCGACTTGAGCCCGCTAACCACCACATTGCTTGACCATAGGAATGACATAGACTGCAAGCGGTTTGGACACGATTTAACATATTAATATCACCCTACTTAAAGAACCGGTAATTAACGCGCATTTAAACACTAATGTAATGCTTAGGGGTGTACTCGAGCTAAGCTGTTGTTGAGCTACCCGATATCAGCTCGATAGAGCTTGAATAGGCTCGATGAAAAAACATTATATTTAAATAACTATAATAACTTTTATTTTATATAAAAATATATAATTACACTATAAAAAATATTATTATACATTTTTTTGTTATATATAACATTATAATTATAATTATAAATTATATACGTATATGTAAAAATAAAATAATTTAATAAATAAAGCTCATCAAGCTTTAGAAAAATAGAGCTTGATTCAAGCTCGAGCTTAAATTCTTTTAAAGTGAACGAGCCGGGCTCAAGCTTATGCAGATGAAAGCTCGGCTCGACTACACTTGGACATATGTTATATATACTCACCCTTACTCCAGGTGGGCAACGACTACCGGACCTCCGACAAGCCCAGAACTTCGCACCTCTTGCATCGATGACACCACCATGAACCGTTAACCTCGAAACCTTAGAGAACAATATCCAGAACCCGGAGTTGCCCATGTCCCAATAGTTTGGTGGTGCAACAAGGGTGCCATCAATCCGAAACAAGATCCGGCTCCAGCATGGTCCACTAAACACAACTGGTTTAGTCATGTAAACCCCCCTTGGGATGTAAACCGTGCTCGAGCTCCTTGAAGCGCAGGCAGCCCTCCATGCCCTTACAAACGCCTGGCTCGAGTCTGTTCGACCGTCTGCTCTAGCTCCAAACCTAACCACATTGTAAGAAGCTGCATTGCAAGAAAATAGAAAGTACGAAAATACGAAGCAAATGCAAGCAGTTTTTAGGAGGTTGTTATTCATGGTGGCAAGTGGTAAAAAGAAATGTGAGTTAGTGAGATATAGATGTGGTGTTTATATACATATTATTATTCATAGAAATGTGAAGTGTGATTGAAGAAATATTAATGGGTTTTGTTTTAATAAGGAGTGATTGGGAAGCATGCAAATATGAATTGTTTATAGAGGCATCCCGTAAAGAATGCATCTAAGCCATAAATTCTATGCAGAAGGAAGACTATGAACACATGTATATATGTGAAGATATCAAGTATTGTACGGTATGAACGTGGTTTTGAATTTTGGACCTTAGCCATGTGACCAAGATGTTCTTAATTTTTAAAAAAATGTATGATAAGCATTCCTTCGTATAACTTGGAACATATCTCCACATGTCACGTTTACAAGCTTGAGGGTAGATGGGTATAGAATTCACGACTAATTTAACGTGTTAAAAGTGTCTAAGACCGGCTTCACTTTAGGTGCATCGTTAGTGTATGGATACACAACAAAAGTTCTAGACGGGAGTGGATTCATTAGAGGTGTTCATGGAATCGGTTTACTGGGATTTTATTAGTTCGTTTATCTTGTGTTGAGTTTTTTTTTTCATGTTAAACTAAATGGCGAAACCGAACTAAATGGAGTTTAGTTTGGAGAAACCCCAATTCGAATTCGGCTTGCGTGTTTTTATTCTTTCAACCTAAAAATCCGAATTCGAATTGGTTGGAAATATTATATAGATTTTCATAAAGTTGTACAATATTAAGCAGTGGCGGATCTAGAAAATCTTTATAGGGGCAACGTTTCAAAAAAAGGTAACGAAATCGAGAAAACTTTAATTTTTTCTAAAATTTACACTACCGACGGAGCGTTAAGGTCCACCCCTGATATTAAGCGTAGATGCTTGGCAATACTTATGAAAGTCAGAATATCAACAACCTTTCTTTCGCATAGTTTTGTGCACTCCTAATTTCTATTTCAAATCGACTATAAGGTTTAGCTAATCTAAAGATAGACCTTTTATACAACTAGGATTATCACACGAAATAAGTGCTAGTGACCGACTTGTGACCAATGAAATTAACGACCAGAATTTAAATCAGCCATGAATATGCGTCGTTATTTTTTATATTAAATAAGCATTATATTAAATTGTCTTCTATTTATAGATCAAGAATAATTAAAACTGATTGAATCCTAAATCGTAAACTGAAGATATAGAGCAGAAAGTATGTGTTTGCAAGAAAAAAAAAAAAAACTAGTTAATATTTTTTTTTTTTTTTTTGAACGGCAAATTTGGATCAATGACGGACCACTGGAGTATCATCGTGCCACCAGCAGAACCACCCGATCATATCCATCTCCACTAGGCAATAGTGCCTATACACCAATTCAGGAGGAAACCCAATAAATATGGGAAAAACCCCCTATGTGGGAATCGAACCCATGATCCATTGGTCATAAGTCTTTTCCCACCCCAAGATACCACTAGGCTATAATGCCATGGGTAAAAAAAAAAACTATTTCAAAAACTAGTTAATATTATTTCTAATAATGCTTTTCAACATTTGACATTAATAACAGGGCTAAAGATCGATCTAATTCTATTAAACTGCAGAATTTCTGACGTATGAGATTATGTAAGATTGATTGATGAGAGAAGATATGAAAAGAATCTAAAACATTAATGCACCTTAAAAATAGGCATCGAAATCGGCCAACACACCACCAATTTCGTATTTGAATCTCATGTGACTCCGCTGTGTATGGATCCTAATGTATAATCTATTTATTCAAATCAATATATGTATATAATATATTAAACTAATAAACTAATTTTGATATCATCTTTCAAACTATTGTACACAATTCGAAATTCCCTCTACTCTTCCCTTTTTCCCTCCAAACTATCTCAATTTGCAAGTATACAACACATAGTTAGGGACACCTTTATTATATTATAAAAACAGTCTTAAGTTGCGAATTATAAAAACTGTATAAATTGTCATACATTTTACTTTAAATATGTTACATGATAGATTTTACTATATAAATGTTTATACATTTTACCTTAAATATGTTATATGATGGATAAGGTGGATATGTCGTCTTATACATTTTACTGTAGAAATGTTTATACATTTTACTTTAAATATGTTATATGATGGATAAGGTCGGTATGTCGTCTTATACATTTTACTGTATAATTTTTTATACATTTTACTTTCAAAGTTTTTTTACTTAAAATTTGTTTTATGATAAAAATGTCCTACATATCAATATTAATCTTAGTTTTTTTCCTAAAACAATTATCCATTTTTAAAATGGGATGGTCCTAATTTACTATTTTTTTTTCTTAATTTACTTAAATTAAATCTCTGTCATAAATGCAAATTTTCCGTCTGAAATTGGGCTTTTTAACATATATGGACAACAAAGGTCGGACTACTAGACTATTTTTACAGACTTTTTTATATTTGGAGGAACTCTAAAGAGTTGTTGAATTCTTTTTAAGCCCCTAGAGAAAAATCTAGGATAATTTTTTATTTCCTATAACAAACTCGAACCAACAACCTTTTCATTTAAAATTAATATATTTTTTATTAAAAAAATTTAAGTAACCTATTCATTTAAAAAAGTATGTAGCATTGAAGTTTTGTAAATTAATTATATATGTTTGTTAACTATTTAGTATAACCAAGTTAAAATATTTATCATGTAAATTTATTTTTCATTATTCTTTTATTACTATCTACTTAAAAACTTTAAATAGAAAAGTGTCATCTTAACAAAATTCGTGTAAGCCCAAAATAAAATTATGTTTTTCATCGACTAAAATAGTTGAACCACAAAATGTATAATGGAAGAAGACGAAATCCGTGGTTGCGAGTGGGCTGGACTTGCTTATTTAAATAAGAAAGTGGGCTGACAAAATCCGTACTTATTTGATCTGCAGTGAAGGTGGGCTGAAAGTGTTAATTTAGTTAGTGGGTTTCGCAGAGCTGGGATATCACTCGAATTTATCTTTTGGAACTAGGCCTGTCAATTGATTAGATATTGATTCATATCCTATCCAATCCGAGCAATTTAAATCACTTATTGTATCATAAGAAATATCCACTAATCCATTAGTCAATCCAATTAATTATATGGATCGATCCATGATCCATCCAGATCGATTCATACTAATTAAAAAAAATAGAAAAAGAAAAATTTCTTTCAAAGCCTTCCAAATTAAAAAAAAAAGGTAGAAAAAGGAAAATTCTTTGAAAGCCTTCCAAAAAAATTCAAAAAAAAGTAAATAAATAAAAAAATTGTAAAAAATTTCTTTCAAAGCCTATTTGGAACATAAGGTGCTCCAAACGGTGCACAAATTGGGTTTTTATTAATACTCGGTTCCGGGTATGAAACCGGTTCCGGGTATGATCAGGTATTGGAAATCGGGTATTAAGAGAAACTGGGTAGGGTTCGGATACGGGTATTAAGGAGCAAAGTCATACCCTATGTACCCGGGTAGGGTATAATCGGGTTCGGGTATAACCGGGTATTGGAACCGGGTATGGGTTCGGGTATTAATACCCGATTTTAAAAATTATGTTTTTTTTTTATTTTACATAAAAATAAATGTGTTTAGACATTAAAATTGGTTTGTAAATTTAATTAAAAACAAATTACAATAACATGAATTCACTCAAATACAATTTTTTTTTTATAATATGCATTTAAAAAAAAACTTAAATATAAAAGTGGCAAAGTAAACATAAAAATATACCTTAAAATTCGGGTATTCTATCGGGTATAATTCAGGTACGGTTTCGGTTAAGGGTATTGAGTTCAAAATGTATACTCTATCCATACCCAATGGGTATGGGTATGGTTAAGGGTAGGGTCGGGTACGCTTACGGGTATACAATACCCGGGTACAAAAATAACCGGTTTTGGGTTTTTTATTGGGTCTGGTTCCGGGTACGGGTTTTTTTGTGCATCTCTACTCCAAACGACTTGTTTTTTGTTAATTGAAAGTTTAAATATCCAAATTGAAGCACCGTTTTCGTCGTTTGGAGTACCTTTTCGAGGTAAGTTTTACATTAATCGACTTGTATCGTCGTTCTGATCAAAAGTCCGAAAACATCTATTTGTAATTCGAATAAAAAGAACTTAACCCTGTTAATTTTTTTTTAACAGAGACTTGTGGAGGAAAAATAAGTGAAAAGTTGCACTAGCAAGGGGATTAGGGAGTATTCAAAAGTAGGATTGCCAATGACCAATAACGTCTCCTATGGATTATTACATGCCAATTAACAAGGGTAGAAAAACACGTAAATTAAACTTTAAAACACTACTCAGCTATAACTTTAAAACACTACTCAGCTATAACTTTCATTGTGTCACGTACTTTAAATACCAAACGTTGTAATATAAATGCAACAAAATGTGTATGATCGAGCATGATACATATAAAAAAAATTTCCCAAACTAACCAACTCCAATAAATCCTACTACTAAACAATCAATCATGATCAATGCAAAGCCAGGCGATTCAAATACAATTCTCTAGCCACGGGCTCATGCAACTCACTCACTCACTCTAAAAACAGCTTGTGGGCTTCATCACACCGGAAGTTGTTCCAGCGGCGTTAACGCAATATGCAGACGCTGGAAGCTGGTTTTTGAAGCTCAAATTCACGTCTCGCATCGTGATTCCCCTACATGGATACTTTTTGCTGCAATCAAACTTCACTGCTACTTTCGTGGCCGATGTCCCGTGCACATCTTGATACTTCACGTTACTTATTTTTACGCCAGAGACCTGTTACCGTTACCAAATTTAATCTCTTTTGAACCGAATTACATGAAAATCACAGGCGACTCGAGGGGGAGTAAAATAAACCAAGGGTTTTGGTCTACGATTTTATAAAAAAAAATTACATTAAGGGTTTATGGTTTATGAATATGCATATATATGGATGATGTAGGAATCATGTGATTTTTCTTTTATGAAAATGACCCAATTTTAATATATGCTTTCATCTCCCAAAAAAAAATTGAGGAAAAATAATCGCAATAGAATTCTTGCCATTTGGACCAAAATTATTGTCCGGGTGGCAAGAATTGTCCCCAGTCGGGTACCTATTGCGATGATGATGATATAGGAATCATAGGATAATTCTTTATGCAAAAAAAACCTTGTCTTAATATCCGTTTTGGGTCCCTAAAAATATTGAGTTGGCCTGATAAAGATAATGGGAAAGAGAAGCAATAGGTACCTGACGGGGACAATTCTTGCCACCCGGGCAATAATGCTGATCAATAACGATCGGGTTCTCTACATTGGTCATGACCGCGTTCTGGAACAAAACACCGTTAACAAACCCATTGCTCGGCCTCGCCCACGCCTTGATCCTTAACCCGTTATCGGTCCCTTTAAAAGTAACCCTTTTCACGGTCACATTCGACACGCCTTGTTCGTTTAAGTCCTTTCCTAAACTCCCAATGCTGTAAAGTATAACCATGCATTTGATCAATCAAATTATTATATAACTCGCTAGACATTCCTTTCGAATCAGGTTAAGTTTCAACGGTTTTGAGTTAATACCTGATGCCATGGCCCGGTCCACAAGCGACACCTTCGATCCATAAATTGGTTGCACCTGGACCGATGGATACACAGTCATCACCGGTGCTGATTTTGGAGTTCATAATGGTGACTCCAGTGGATAACTGCACGTGGATGCCGTCAGTGTTCGGGCTGTTCCACGGCGCCACCACGTTTGCCCCCACCACCCTCACGTTACGACAACCGTTTACGGCAATGTGGAACATTTGACTGTTCACTGAACTCAATCCGTACACTATAACATTGTTCGAGTTGGAAATCGCTAAACTCTGCACAATAATACACCAAATTAGACACACAAACAAACTTACTCTTATAATAACTCATTGGTTGGTGACAAATTACCAAAATAACCCCAAACACTATTCGTAACGTTTGGTTATAAATAGATAGATAATACAAAATTACGTTATATCAAAAAAATATACACATTTTTTTTTTGTCTAAAACCGTACAATTTAAACACCAAAACCGTAAAAACCAGTCGGTTTAGCCGACCGGACCAACTCGACCAGTTCGGCCCAAAATTTTCATCAAAACCGACCAAAACGAACCACAAACATGCCTAATGTGGGATGAAACATGACTTTATGCTATCTATCAATCAATAATTCATTACCGTGGCTCCATCAGGGCAGTTTCTTTTACCAGACGACTTACAAGCCCACAAACCCGCACCTTGAGCATCCAAGGTACCACCCACAATAGTCACCCCTTGAACACCATGAAAAAGCAGCCAATACTTAGCATTACCAAGAACAAAATAATTCGACGGAGCCACCAGGGTTCCATCAATGCGGACCGTAATGGCTCCGCTCCTACACGGGCCATTAAACTTTAGCCCACCAACCATGTACCTTCCTTTCGGAACGTACATGGTAGCCGCCTTGGTCGAGCCACATGCGCTCGACCAGGCAGCCATAAACGCCTTGGTTGCATCCGTTCTACCATTCGGTTTCGCACCCAAGTTCTTCACATTGTAAGTAACCGCGGTGGTTCTAGTGAACAAGACGGTTGCAATGATGGTGGTGAGTGTTAGAAAAATATGGTTAGACATATTTTTTGTTGTGTGAGGGATATGATGGGATGTGGGTGGGTTAGTGGGGGGGGGTATTTATGGGAGAGATTTTAGAGCTACCTTCTAACCGTTTTTAATTAGCAGTAATAAAAAGGCTTAATCGGTTAATAATTAAATGTTATATAAGTCAACTCACTCTTTACGATACGTATTTTCTGCTGCTGTGAATGTTTGTACCGTACTATCGGTTAAATTAAGTTGAAAATGAGAAGTAATGTGAGGAGATCATGGAGTGATCCGGAATTAACGGGCTGGGTGAACGTACAAACATGTCTTTGTCGTTGAGTTTAATACTAGAATTATTTTGGGATAATGTTGGATGATTCATTTCATGTGTTATGGAACAGTTTTGGTTTGAGGTTTTTTTAAGGAATTATGATTTATGCCCACAATTTTTATTATTCATTTCCGGTGTTATTGTGTTAATCTTTATCAGTGCTAAAGGAAGTTAAAATAATTTTGTTTGTGTTAGATAATACTTGATGAAAGTTATATGATTTGAGTGTGTTTTACAAGTATTTTTATCAGGTTAATTTTCATCAAGTTTTATATAACACAAAAAACATATAATTAAAGTCAAAGTTTATAAATAAAGACTTTGAAAATTCAAAATAGGACACTTTTAGTGGGACGGAGGTAGTATAAAATAACGATTATATATGAGATAAATAGAACGTCAATATGGGTGCAGAATCCGATCTCATATTAAATAACTTTACTTTATTACATTTTACCACCTAAACTCTAAATTTCTAACGTGTGAGAACAAATTTTCGTTTTCCCACATATATGGTCCTCTACTTTTTTTTATGACTATGTTTGATATGTTGTTATATACATTTATGAAGCTACAACTGTTTGATACAGATCCGTTTTTGCGATGTATAAATGAAGTTATTTGTTGGTTCGTGTTTAGTGCTTTGTTTTCCATCTTAACAAATAACAAATGAAGTAACAAAAGGATTAAAAAGGAAACTAATTTTGATAAAGAACGCGATCCCAAAATTACTCTGAGGGTTAAGCGTGAGAGGCTCGCTAAAGGTAGTAGCATCTAACTCATTCGAGAAGTGTTAGCATCATCATTCGCCCCTTCAAAGACATTACAACTTACAACAACATCATGAAATCCGATATTTTGATTCAAGAGTAATTGTATTATTCTGATAAATGATTTTCTTTTTGGGTGCTACTTTCTACACCCCCCTATTTACTTTTTTCACCCCCCCACCTTTCATATACTTACAGGTGGGGCCTGCGTGGGACCGACAGTTTCCCTCTCACAAGGGGGGTGTAATCAGGAAGGGTGGGGGGTGCGTATAGAATGAGCCTAAATTATATAGGCATTTTAATTGTTGACTTAGTCAACATGTGTTCATTTGAAGAAATACGTTAAGAGCAATAATTTAGATAGCGTTTGGTATGCATGAATAGAAGGTGAGGGTGAGGTTTGGTTACAAAGTTCATTTTTCCTAAAAAGTGTACAAAGTCATAAAACACCACAATTTCAGTCGTAAAACACAATCAAAACCCACAAATAACAGAGTGAAAATCACTAAAACACAATCTAAACCCTAACATTCATAAAAACTTCAAACACACTATCGTAAAACTATAAATATAAAAAACAATATGATAATCAACATAAAACACACTAATATTAGTCATTCGATAATTAAAGTTTATCATCCAAAACATAACACAAAACCCACAAATATGGCGTTTTAATAATCTTCACTTTGTTATTTGTGGGTTTTGGGTATTGTTTTATGATTTTTTACACTTTGCAGGAAAAATGGACTTTGTAGCTAACTCCCACCCTAGAAGGTGGAATGGAATGGATAATTCTGATGGAATAAAAAAATATGTTCGTTTATTATGATACAAGAAAGGAGCATGAATGTTCGTTTATTATGATACAAGAAACTCAACATTGTTCACTGGATGGGATAAAATTAGAAAATTTTTGGGGTAATTCGGCTTATGAGGAAGACCATGTTGATGCGTCGGGGCGATCAGGGGGGATTTTGAACATATGGGATTGCAAGGTGTTTCAAAAGTTAGATTCAGTGAAACATAGACATTTTTTATTGACTCGAGGCTTGATCAGAGAGTCGGGGCAGGGGATTAACTTTCTTAATATCTATGCGCCGCAAAATCATGTTGATAAAAGGATTTTATGGAGAGATATTGTGGAGGTGCTGGGTAGTCGTCAAGGACAGTGGGTGGTAGCGGGGGAATTTTAATGTTGTCAGGTTTAAGGAGGAGCGGAGGAATTCTCTCTTTAATGCAGCAGCGGCGAAAGATTTTAATGAATTTATTGAAGAAGCGGGTCTGAGCGAATACATCCTTAGAGGTAACAAGTTCACTTTCCGTTCGGATCAAAAGTTGAGTAGGATTGATAGAATTCTGGTTTCTGATGAATTTATGTCTAAGTGGCCGGATGCGGTTTATCGTGCGCTGCCTAGGTTATTCTCTGATCACAACCCCATTATATTGAGTGTTGAATCTAAGAATGCCGGGCCAAAACCGTTTCGTTTTTTTAATTCCTGGCTGGATCGGGAAGATTTTAACTGCATGATTGAAAAAAGTTTTTCCGAGTTTAATGGTGTTGGGGATCCTGATATTCAGTTAATGAATAAGTTCAAAAAACTAAGGGCCGACATTAATGGGTGGAAAGAGGAAAATAGGAAAAAAGAAATGGAGGATGAAAATACTTTAAAGGAGGAATTGCAAGAACTGGAGCAAAAAGTGGAAGATAGATTTCTAAGTGATGAAGAAAACTGGGTGCTGGCTGAGTGCAAAAGGCGGTTGTTTGAAATTGAAAGATTCAATCATAAAGATTTGTGTCAAAAGGCGAGGAATAATTGGGCAGCTTTGGGCGATGATAATTCTAGGTACTTTCATGGTATCATTAATAAAAGAAGAGTTTGTAATAATATTTCGGGGTTAGTGGTTAATGGTAGTTGGGTGTCCACACCGAAAGAGCTCAAGCGACATATTTTCAGTTTTTTTAAGGATCGGTTCCACGAGAAGGTGAACGTTCGGCCAAAGTTAAAGTGTTGGGACATGAAACAGGTGTCGCAGAATGATAAGGATATGTTAACGGCGAGTTTTTCAGAAAGAGAGATTAAAGATGCAGTTTTTAGTTGTGGTGATGATAAATCTCCAGGCCCAGACGGTTATAACTTCCGTTTTATTAAGCGGTATTGGTCGTTTTTTGCTAAAGATTTTATGGATATATTGGTGAAATTTTATGATGAAGGTACGATTAACAAAGGGGTAGGAGCGTCTTTTATTTCTCTTATTCCTAAAGGTAAGAATCCGGTGGGGTTGGGTGAGTATAGGCCAATCAATTTAATAGGGGTTATTAGCAAAGTTATATCGAAAGTGTTGGCAAATCGGTTGAGATTGGTGATGAATAGTGTTACGTCGGTAACCCAGTCGGCGTTTTTATCGGGTAGATATATTTTAGATGGCCCCTTGATTATTAACGAGATTATGGCATGGGCAAAAAAAAAACAATAAACGATTATTCTTGATGAAGATCGATTTTGAAAAGGCATATGATAATGTAAATTGGGATTTTCTTTTGGATATTAAAAGACAGATGGGGTTTCCAGATAAATGGTGTAAATGGATAAAGGGAGTGTTAGCGTCGGCTTCTTCATCGGTTTTGGTGAATGGTTCTCCTACGTTTATGTTTAAGTGTTCGAAAGGAATTAGACAAGGAGATCCTATTTCGCCATTTCTCTTTATCATTGTTATGGAAGCTTTTGCTAGTATGATTGATAAGGCGACGTCCTTGAAGATATTTAAAGGTGTTAAACTTCCAAATGGAGGTTTGGAGTTATCACACCTTCTATATGCGGATGATGCTTTGGTGATGGGGAATTGGTCGTTGGAAAATGTTAAAACGGTTACAAGACTGCTACGAATTTTTAACGTATGTTCTGGGTTGAAAATCAATCTGGTAAAGTCTAATCTTTTTGGGTTGGGAGTTACAAACACGGAAGTAGAGAGTATGGCGGAAGTTTTGGGTTGTAAGATGGGTACGGTTCCTTTCGTTTATTTGGGAATCAAGGTGGGGGCAAATATGAATAGAGTGAATAACTGGGATCCGGTCATTGAGGTTGTGAAGAATCGGTTGTCTAAATGGAAAGCTTCGGCGTTGTCTATTGGGGGAAGGTACACGTTAATTAAATCTGTTTTAGAAAGTCTTCCTACGTATTATTTTTCGTTATTTAAAGCTCCGGTTAAAGTCTTGGGGGTTCTTGAAGGGCTGATAAAAAGATTTTTATGGGGTTATGTGGATGGAATTAAGAAGGTCCATTGGGTTGCGTGGGAGAAAGTCACGTATCCAAAAGGTCATGGGGGGGGTTGGGTATCTCTAGGTTAGATTGGTGTAACAAATCGCTCTTGGCAAAGTGGATTTGGAGATATCGTAACGATAAAGATGGTCTGTGGAAAAATGTGATAGACACTATTCATGGGGGGAAGAGACGATGGGAAGTGCTTCCGGCTAATACGAGTTTATCGTCGAACTGGAATTCTATTGTTAGGATGGAAAAATCGTTGAAGCTGGGAGGGAAACGTGTCACGGAAAGAATAAGAGCTCAGACTGGCGATGGTAAGAATGTGCGATTTTGGCTGGATGTTTGGGTTGGAATGGAACCGTTAAAAGACTTGTTTCCTTTGTTGTTTAATCTGGAAACGGAAAAGAAGTGTAGCGTGTTTGATAGGTTGAAGGAGCGGAGGCTGCAGGGCATTTTTAATTGGAATTGGAGGCGGCAGTGGTTGACGGGTCAAGAGTTGCAGCAGCTAGATAACTGTTGTGCGGTTATCGATCAGATGGTTCTGACCGATTCTAGAGATACTTGGAGCTGGTTGGGGTCAAAGGATGAAGGTTTTTCAGTCGCGGATGTTAAACGGTTAATGATGCAAGACGATGTTACTGTTAATGAAGGGGAGTATGTTTGGTGTAAATGGATTCCAATAAAGTGCAATATTTTTATGTGGCGGGCTGAGCTGGACCGTTTACCTACGAAGGTTGCGCTTAGAAGGAGGAATGTTTTTGTGGATAACACGGAGTGTAGTTTATGTGGAGAACAGGAAGAAACCGCTGAACACTTGTTTACCGGGTGTCACATAACAACGGGGGTGTGGCAGGCGATATCGTCTTGGTGTCTAATCCCAGAGATTTTTGCGTTTTCTGTTCGAGACCTGCTGGATATTCATAAGTATGCTGGAGTCTCCAAGTTGAGGGCCGATGTCATTAAAGGTTTGATTATTGTGACGTGCTGGAAGATTTGGAAAGCGAGGAACGATCGGGTTTTCTTGCAGCGAGACGTTAAAGTGGCGGACATAGTTGCGGAGGTGAAGTCGATCAGTTTTTTGTGGTTCAAATTTAGATTCAAAAAGAAATGTGTCGATTGGTATAGCTGGTGTAATATGAACGTGATGTAATCGGGTGTTTGCTTGGGCTGCGGCTCCCTGTTTCATCTTGTAACAGATGGTTGCTGGTAGGCTTGTTTGGTTAATAAAATTGATCTTTCAAAAAAAAATATGTTTGGTTATCATGTGGTAATGGAATTGAGCATTCCAAAAAAATGTAACTCTTTCCAAATATAACAATTTTATTATTTATATAATACTAATACTCATATTAATATATATCAAAAGTTTTATTATTAATTTTTTACCATTAATATATTATTATTATTATTATTATTATTATTATTATTATTATTATTATTATTATTATTGAGGCAATTACATTTTTGTCGTTTTTAAAATAATTGTGTTTCATTACTTCGTCTTTTTTGGTTTATCAAATTGTATAAAGAGTAAATTACAAGTTTTGTCCTTTATCTTTACATCAAATTTCAGGCGCTGTCCTTTATCTTTAAAATTGATGAGTTTTGTACTTAATGTTTCAAAATCTTACACGTTACGTCCTTTAACCTCAACTCTGTTAATTTTAACTGTTAAGTGAAGGGTAAATTGGTCTTTTTACCTAATTATTTAAAAAAAAACCATTTTTTAACAATAAAAAAACAAAAACAATTATACATATTTTTAGTCTGGTTCATCATCTCAATCCCATTCTCCTTTTCTTTGTTATCTTCCCCTTCATCTTTATTATCACTTTCAACACATAAATGCATAAATCAGATTAAACAACCAAACCATCTTCTCCAACCATCAACACCGATCCTCACCACTCACTAGACAACAATGAATGCCACATCCCTTCATAAACCTTCAAGCTCCTTACTCACTTCTGGATCCGTAACCGCATCCGCATCTCCATGGACACAATAGACGGTATATCCACCTCACTCAACCTCCTACTCAAATAATCTATCACTCTCAACAACTCCATATCCATCCGCAACTTCCGATTCCCTGTATACCTACCCGGATTCATCCCCCCAATTCTCCTCTTCTCCGACATTTTCACCGACTTATCAACAAGATCCGCAGTCGGTACAATCGGTATCGTAGGCGCACACTTCGCCACAAACATCAAAATCTCAGGTATAAGCCATTTAAGCCTAACCATGTCTGAAATTTTACACATGGGATCGATTAAAATGGCTCCCCTGTAGAAAGGTTTGTTAAACTGAAGTAATAAACAGATCGCACCGCCCATAGATAACAGGAATCTCGGAAGGTTGTCATAATCTTCATCGACGGAGTTGACGTTGTCGGGACGAAGGTAGAATGAACTTAACAAATGAAACTGAGATTTAGATCTTCAGTAGGCTGATGTGATCTGATTTATCTGATTTTTTTTTGTTTTTTATTGTTAAAAATGGTTTTTTAAATAGTTAGGTAAAAAAGACCAATTTACCCTTCACTTAACAATTAAAATTAACAGAGTTGAGGCTAAAGGACGTAACGTGTAAGATTTTGAAACATTAAGTACAAAACTCATCAATTTTAAAGATAAAGGACAGCGTCTGAAATTTGATGTAAAGATAAAGGACAAAACTTGTAATTTACTCTTTTATAAAGTAATGATTCATTTTATTCACATATAGGTAATCAAACATCACAATGGAATGGAATGATTCATTTCATTCCGTTGTCCATTCCATTACCTCATCCATTTCCATTACCCCATACCAAACAAACTCTTATAGAAAGTCATTGACCTAGGGATAAGAGGTGAGGATTTCAGAGTTCTTGCCACTTTTGGGGGAAGAGAAAGAGTCGGTGATTTAACATCTCATTTGGATAAGAATTTCTTACTATCTTCTTAGACATTAGTTCATGAGTAATAAACGGTTTCTTATAACGTTTGTATCAACAACACTTTTGTGGGGGCAATCATTATACGAGTAGCGGGTTCTCTAACTAGACTAGTGAAAATTGGTTATAGGACCAAATTGAGACATCACTTAGCTTACATATGTTACATGTGTTCGATAATTAAATTTTGAATATGCTTGGCCAAACCGCAATTGTATGTTAATGATTTTCAAGAAAATATCTTATTTTGACATATAGTGAGCTTTTGTGTTAAATGGAGTTATAAATCTAGATTTTCATTCATAAACGACTAATATTATCTGTTAAATTTATTTTGAGATTGACATTTCTTAACATCTTCCTTACACACGCGCATTTCAGCGTGTTAACTCGCAAAATTTAGACCTGAAACATAAAACAACAAATTTGTAAAAGAGTGAAAAGTAAATATGGAACCAAAGTTGAAAGTGAAAAAGTGTTGGGGTAATAGATGAAGAATGATTTGTGATAAAGTTGTAAAACACCAAAGTTATATTGGTGAAAAGGGTACAAAATTTGAATAGTAAAAATGTCTCAGAACCAAAAGTTGATAAATAATATATAGTAAATAAATTTTAAAACTTTCAAGAGTGATCGTTTTTAAAGTAAACCTTAGTTTATAACCCTGTAGTTTGACCCTGATATCAGTTTAGATGCCCCTAAGAAAACATTGGACACTTACACTATTCACGTTTGCAATTCGCTTCACTTTACACCTCTCCATCTGTTGACCTTTTCGTTGACTGTTTGAAACATGGGCATTTTGGTAATCTTCTCCCTACCAACAACATCCACCTTCTTCTTTAACGAACCGTAACATCATGAACTCAACCTAACATCACACCCCAGCCTAAAGAATAAGATTAGAGCTATTGTTTAACTTAATCTCGCCTGCAAAATATAAACCCATGGATTTGTTCTTGTGCAAGACGTTATCACCAAACACAGGGGAGTTTCCAACATCCCAAGTAACACACGTAGGTGTAGGAGATTGGGGCTTAGCACCAAAGTTGCAGGCCTACGCATTCGAGCCCTTGAGTGATACGAGAAAGTTGGTCATCCACCTCTTTAGTCTCAACAATCTCCATAGGTATAGCTTGGGCTTGAATCGTGGCAGCAACCCATTTTGGCAAAATCATTTTTTGTTTGCTTTGGTTGTGTACGAGTTTCTTGAATGAATTCCTTGACACGAAGGTTAGCAAGCATTGGGTTATACTTCACTGTTGGTTTGCTTATTTGCACAACCCTAGACGAGCATTTTCCACCCAATTTG